>NC_084902.1:425000-652500 GCF_949316345.1 Pungitius pungitius
TGGGTTTCTTCACTAGTGTGTTAACTCTTGCCTCATTGAGAGAGTTGGGAAAACAGCCAGATAACAGAGTATTGTTAATGAGACAGGTGAGTAAAAGAAAGAAGGTCAGAATTGTAGAATATGGGATGGAATGGGGTCAAGAGGGCAGGTGGTGGGACAGGCAGAGGTTACAAAGGAATGGACTTGGTTAGGAGACTGGGGGGTGAAAAAGGGAAGAGAGTCTATGATGTTCGTTTTGGAGTTTAGACACTACTGCTTGTTCTTATATTGCAGACTGGAGGAGTAGCAGTGTTTCCCCTAGGTGTACAACTTCAGGGGGGCGGTGTAGTAGTCGGGCAAACAGTTCAGCCGACCGGGGGGTAGTTACTCAGGTGCCCTTGGCCCCACTGCTGTGAGCGCCGCACGGACATATTTGTGTAAACATTTGAAAATTATTTTTTTTGCACACTTTTTAAGAGGGATGCGGCGGGGGGGTGCCCCCGTTATGATTGTAGGGCCACAGTTCCGTCAGATGTTGGATTGGGCTATGTATTCTGCGTTTTTGTGCAGTAAATTGTTAGGATATTCCATATCCACCCGAGTTGGTTGACTAGAAGAATCCACTACAGGAAATTAGTTAAAAAGTTTAACATTTATTTAGAAGAGAAAAAGTTGTACATGAGCAATTCTCCGCAGATATATCTGGAGACAATGAAATACGCATCGCAAGCAAATCCCTTCCAAAGTCCGCCTGCCTTCTGACACTGACCTGTTTTAATCCCTCTGGTGCCCTTGAACGTTGGTTCAACCCAGTTCGTCCTTCTGTAACAAATGCCTTCTCCGAACAATGAGTGTCTGGTACTCTCTCCTGCAGCCTTCGGCCTTGCCCTGAAAATGGGTTCAAACTGGCTCTCCCTTCGGTAGCAGGTGTTTTATCTCAGATAATATTTTATCTTCATTTTTCCTGTGCTCTCTCTTCCACCATTCACATTGTCTGCCTTATAAAGACCGATCCCGTCACGCCATCTGTCCTACAAGGACATCTATTCTACAAGCTAAAAAGTAAATACAAGAAGACACACACAGAGAACCCCACATCCCACAATTCCTATGGACGCAACCGGCAGCAGCGCCAACCGGAGGGAGCCCGCAGCGGACCGCGGGGCGGCCCACACCTGCCCCACGTCAGGCGCCGGCAGCTGTACACCGGGACCCCCCGACCGCAGCAAACCCCGGCACCCTTCCTGACCCACCGGGAGGTTCTCAAACGCCAGGGCAGGAGTGCTGGAAGTGCGGGCGGCCCGGCCACCTGCGGAGGGAGTGCCCGCTGATGGAGGTAGGGCAGGTGATCCGGGTCGCCGGCGCTCCATCACCCTCCCCCGGCCCGGGAGCGACGTACCGCGTTCCGGTAAGAATCCAGGGGGGCACACGCCAGGCAATGGTGGATTCGGGCTGTTCGCAGTCCATAATACACCAGAGCCTGGTTCGGCCAGGGGCATTGGTGGAAGCGTCGCGGGTGAAAATTAGGTGTGTGCACAGGGACATTCACGAGTATCCTATAGTGTCCGTCGAACTTAGGTTCAAGGGAAAAAAATATAGAATAAAGATCGCGGTTAGCTCCCACATGACGCACCCAGTAATCTTGGGAACGGATTGGGAGGGATTTAACACACTAATGGGAGAGGCTGCGGGGGTGCGTTCACGACCGACAGGGACATGCGGTATGTGTGCTGTGTTCAGCGGTGACGCGAGGTCGTCCGATGCCGCCGGGGGAGAGGGGGAACCGGCGGTGCCTCCGCTGGAGACGCCGGCGGTTCCCGAGTTCCGCTCCATGGAAGATTTTCCACTCGAGCAGTCTCGTGACGATACTCTACGCTCAGCCTACGACCAAGTGATAAGAATTGATGGTCATTTGGTGCACCCTGACGCAGCACAGTCGTACCCGCACTTCTCATTGATTAGGGACAGACTGTATAGAGTGAGTCGTGACACTCGAACAGGGCAGGAAAACACCCAGTTGCTGGTGCCGAAAATCCGCCGGGAAATGATTTTCCAGGCGGCTCACTATAATCCGATGGCGGGTCACATGGGATACGGGAAAACACTAGACCGGATAATGGCCCGATTTTATTGGCCAGGCATCCGGGCGGATGCGCGCCGCTGGTGTGCGTCCTGCCCGGAGTGTCAATTGGTTAATTCACCAGCCATACCGCGTGCCCCGCTGCGGCCTCTACCGCTGGTGGAGGTCCCGTTCGAGCGCATCGGCATTGACCTCATCGGGCCATTTCACCGGAGCGCACGCGGATACCGCTTTGTGTTAGTCCTCATGGATTACGCAACCCGGTATCCGGAGGCAGTGCCATTGCGCAATATCTCTGCAAAGAGCGTAGCGCAGGCACTGTTTCAGGTCATCTCCCGGGTTGGAATCCCGAAAGAGATTCTAACAGACCAGGGCACCTCGTTCATGTCGCGCACACTGGGAGAACTTTACGGGTTACTGGGCACTAAGTCCGTCTGCACGAGCGTGTACCACCCCCAAACCGATGGGTTGGTAGAGCGGATGAATAGGACGCTGAAGTCCATGATTCGTAAATTTATTAGCGACGATGAACGTAATTGGGACAAATGGCTTGACCCTCTGTTGTTTGCAGTCTGGGAGGTCCCCCAGGCCTCCACGGGATTTTCTCCCTTTCTGAGCTTCTGTTTGGCAGGTCACCAAGAGGGGTGCTGGACCTTATTAAAGAAAGCTGGGAAGAAGGTCCGAGCCCCGGAAAAAACGAGATCCAGTACGTCCTGGACCTGCGAGCAAAGCTCCACACACTGGGTAGGATGTCACGGGAGAATTTGATCCAGGCCCAGGAACAACAACAGCGGCTGTACAACAGAGGAGCCAGGCTGCGAGAATTCACACCGGGAGAAAAGGTACTTGTATTACTTCCTTCTTCCAACTCAAAACTCCTGGCTAAGTGGCAAGGGCCCTTCGAGGTCACACACCGGGTGGGGGAGGTTGATTATGAGGTGGTGCGGTCTGACAGGGGCGGTGCTACACAAATATACCACCTCAACCTCCTGAAACCCTGGAGGGAGGCGGAGTCTGTTTCTCTGATTTCCACAGTATCGGAAAGAGAGGACCTGGGGCCGGAAGTGCCAAAAGCGGCTAATCCCACCCCGCTCCCGTGTGAGGGTCGTCTCTCTGAGGACCAGAGGCAGACATTGCCCAGTTGCAAAAGCGGTTTGCTGATGTGTTCTTATGGAAGTAAATCTGTGCCATCGGGGGTTGAAATAAAAAGTTGATTGAATTTCTAGCACTGAATATTTATGCATTGAAATTATGTACCTGAATGTTTTTCAACATTAAAACACCGCAAAAAAATTCAACCTAAAAAAAAAAAAAGTTGAAATATTCGAAATGGAGGCTACAATATTCAACCCCAAAAAATTCAACCTTGGCACACCAACATCCGGGACACTAAGGAAGAGCAATCGATTCTAGATTCAAGATCAGGAGCGTGCGTCAAGCTAAAGGAGCGAGCACCCAAAACACCTTCGGCTTCGGATTGTATCCATGTCCAATAATAACGGGACTTTAACTCTTCTTCATGCCATCAGTGTGGCAACGTATGAAGAAATACATAAAAGAACATATAATGTTCACCCTAAACCAAAACGTTTGCTTGCCACTGACGATATACAACTCTATTAAAATATACAAATCAACTAAAATCCCTTGGGCTCGGTTGGCCGAGTGAGTAGCACAGCCGCTCTGTGGCACAACGTTATTTTGCGCGACACGGTTCGAATCCCGGTTGTGGCGGACTTTTAATAAATGTTCTTTTATGTATTTCTTCATACGTGGCAGTGACGTAGTGCTCACTTATACAATCGTAATCGCTGCAATGGATATGGGATGCATTTTTGAACATTTTCAGAACAATATGTTTGCAAATGTGTGACGACTCAAGTGACGGAGGCAGACAACACCTGCCTGCCGGGGGAAAACCAACACGCACCCGTAGCCAAACCAGTAGGTTCAAAAACCAGTAGTTCAAAAACCAGTAGGCACGTAACACCGTCACTGAAAAATGGGTTCTCGTTTCAGACTTTACGAGCAAATACAGGATCCCTTTGAGATAAATTCTAAAGCCTCGCATTAAGACGTACATCCCTTTATGTAAGACTCTGCGCTACTTGCAGGTCGCTGTGTTGTGCCAGATCCTCAATAAATTTTACCCATGGTCATGAAGACTCATTTAACGTTACGTGGACTTTGAATGTCGCTTAATACCCAACTGAGATCGGCTTGTGCCGCTGTGAAAAAGGATCCTTCCACCGACGCTACTGCGGTTATTCCTGCAGGTCCTGTCGGGTTTATGCGTCTGCACGCTCCGCTAAAGCCGCTGCCCCCCCACTACGATACAGCGGCTGATGTGCCTCTTCAAGCGCGTTCCTGGATTCAAAACTCCGCCAATCACTCCTAACAGCTTGTCCAAGGATCTCAGCATCATTAAATGAATTCAAAACTAGAAGAAGAGGCGTATTGTGAGCGGCTGTACGCTCCCGTTTAACTTCCGCTTAGTTCATGTCCAATACAGTCTGTTAATGTACAAATGTCAGCTGTCTATTACGGAATCTTACAGAAACAAACCACACTGATGACATGAAGAAGAGTTAAAGCCCCGTTATTATTGGACATGGATACAATCCAAAGCCGAAGGTGTTTTGGGTGCTCGCTCCTTTAGCTTGACGCACGCTCCTGATCTTGAATCTAGAATCGATTGCTCTTCCTTAGTGTCCCGGATGTTGGTGTGCCAAGGTTGAATTTATTTGGGTTGAATATTGTAACCTCCGCATGTTGGTGTGCCAAGGTTGAATTTTTTGGGGTTGAATATTGTAGCCTCCATTTCGAATATTTCAACATTTTTTTTTTTAGGTTGAATTTTTTTGCGGTGTTTGAATGTTGAAAAACATTCAGGTACATCATTTCAATGCATAAATATTCAGTGCTAGAAATTCAATCAACTTTTTATTTCAACCCCCGATGGCACAGATTTACTTCCATATGTTCTCCCCCCGGCCAGGCCGGACGGACCTGATAATGCACCAAATCGAGACTCCCCCGGGGGTGACGGTAAGGTCACGTCCCTATAGACTACCCGAACACAAAAGAAAAGTGGTTCGGGAGGAATTAGCGGCTATGTTGGAGATGGGGATAATAGAAGAGTCCAACAGTGCCTGGTGCAGCCCCATCGTTCTGGTGGCCAAGAAGGATGGGACTGTGCGGTTCTGCGTGGACTACCGCAAGGTGAATGACGTGTCACGATTCGACGCCTACCCAATGCCCCGGGTCGACGATCTCCTGGACCGGCTGGGCACTGCACGTTTCTTTACGACCCTGGATTTGACTAAGGGCTACTGGCAGATTCCCCTGTCATCAGAGTCCAAAGAGAAAACAGCGTTCTCCACTCCGTATGGTTTGTACCAATTCACCATGCTTCCCTTCGGCTTGTTCGGTGCCCCGGCCACATTTCAGTGGCTCATGGACAGGGTGCTGCGTCCGCACGCCGCACGAAAAAGGAGGTGAGGCAGTTTTTGGGGCTGGCAGGTTACTACAGACGGTTCATCGCCGGGTTTGCGGACCTCACCAGCCCCTTGACCGACCTAACCCGGAAAGGTGCGTCAGATCCGGTCCAGTGGTCGGAGCAGTGCCAGCGGGCGTTTGAGAAGGTAAAACAGACTCTCTGTGGGGAGCCGCTCCTCCACACACCCAACTTTTCTCTCCCGTTTGTGCTGCAGACTGACGCGTCGGACAGAGGGCCGTTTTGTCCCAGGAGGTCGAGGGGGTCGACCGCCCGGTGGTCTACATCAGCCGGAAACTGTCGGAGAGGGAGGCCAGGTACAGCACGGTGGAGAAGGAGTGCCTGGCCATCCGGTGGGCGGTGGGCTCCCTGCGCTACTACCTCCTGGGACGCTCATTCACCCTCTGTTCGGACCACGCCCCGCTCCAAAGGCTCCACCGCATGAAGGATACTAACGCCCGGATCACTCGGTGGTATCTGGCCATGCAGCCGTTTAACTTCAAACTTAGGCCGGGGATGCAGATGGTCGTGGCGGACTTCCTCTCCCGCCCTCTCGAGGGAGGGGATGGGGGAGTAAGCTAGGCCGGACGGCTCCCCGGCTTAAGTCGGGCGGTGGGGGTATGTGGTGGCGGGTGTGGGTTCTGCTCGGCTGCAGGAGGGAGAGAGGGGGAGTGGCTCGGGGAACAGTGCCAGGTGAGAACGATTGATTTGATTGAGTGATTGATGACTGACATGTGTGTGTGTGTATGTGCGTCTCCTCCCTACTTAAAAGGCAGTAAGGCGAGCGAGCGGGGGGAGAGACCGACCGAGCAAGCGGCGTGTTCCAGCGGGCAGGAGCAAAACAATAAAAATAATAAAATATTGTAACCCACCACCCTGGTGTCGAGTGCCTGTGTCCGGAGCCATACCGACCCACACCCTACAATACCTTTTCCTATGTATACAGAACTCGTTTGCGGCCGGAAGATGGGATGGCTGGGATGGAGGTCTGAGGCTCACTTTACTAGCCAGTTTTGAGCTGTGATTCATATAGGCCTTAAGCTAAATTGATGCCTTGGGTGATTAGCGACTCCAGTATTCCTTGCTCCTTTTCCTCTTGATGGGTGGCAATCTGAGCACTGCACTGAATTGGCTGTGAAAGTCTCTCCTCTGTCCTCATCCTTTTGGACCTTTTCTGCAGCATTCGACACAGTAAACCACCAGATCCTTATCTGCTCTCTTCAGGAAATTGGTGTCACCAGTTCCTGAAGGCTCTCTCTTCTCTCATCCTACTTCGACGGCCGCACCTATCAGGTAACTTGGAGAGGATCTGTGTCGGAACCTTGTCCTCTTACTACTGGAGTTCCTCAGGGCTCCGTCCTGGGTTCCCTCCTCTTCTCAATCTACACGAACTCTCTTGGCTCCGTCATTCGCTCGCATGGTTTCTCCTACCACAGCTATGCCAATGACACCCAACTAATTCTCTCCTTCCGCAACTCGGACATTCAGGTCTGTCTGACTGACATCTCCCATTGGATGTCCGCTCACCACCTGAAGTTCAACCCCGACAAGACCGAACTACTTTTCTTCCCCGGAAAAAACTCCCACCCAGAGCCTGATTTCTAACTTCGGCGACTCTGTGTTAACGTCCACTCTGACTGATAGGAACCTCGGCGTGACACTTGTCTCCCAACTCTCCCTGACTGCCAACATCACGGCGACAACACGATCCTGTTGTCACATCGGGTCACGGGAAAGGAGGGAGGACTCAGATGCGGAGTTGCAAAAATAAAAGGAATTTAATAGTCAAAATTTCAAAACTTAAACTCAACACCATTCCAACTGAGAAAAAGGGGAAGGAGGAAAAAACAAAGATGTTTACAAAAGAAAACAACATGAAACTATGGACTACATACGTGGCATGACGATGACAAGATGAGACCTGCAGACAGTAGACAATGACGCAACAAGAGACTCACGCTTAAATACACAAGGAGGTGCAGGTGATTGGAAACGATCAGGCATGGCAGACAATCACAGGGGAAGACAGGACAAGGCAGGAAGTGAAGTTACCCAGGGACACAAGAGACATGAAACTACAAAATATAAACAAGAACCCAAACCGTGACACCTGTAGATACACGCTCTACAACATCAGAAGAATACGACCCCTTCTTACTCAGAAGGCGGCGCAGGTACTGATTCAGGCTCTTGTCATCTCCCGCCTTGACTACTGTAACTCTCTCCTGGCAGGTCTCCTTGCTACCGCCATTCGACCACTGCAGCTTATCCAGAATGCAGCAGCTCGACTGGTCTTCAACCTTCCGAAATATTCCCACACCACACCACTTCTCCGTTCTCTTCACTGGTTACCAGTGGCCGCCCGCATCCAGTTCAAAACATTGGTAGTCACATACCATGCTGTGAATAGATCGGGTCCAGTCTACAAACCCGCACACTCCGCTCTGCATCTGCCAAGCTGCTTGTTCCTCCCTCACTGAGAGAAAAGCACTCGGCGGGACCGCGACTCGAGACTCTTTGCTGTCCTGGCTCCCAAATGGTGGAATGAGCTCTCTGGTGACATCAGGACCGCAGAAAGCCTTTAAATCTTCCACCGAAAACTCAAGCCACACCTCTTTAGACTCTACCTTGACTAAAGCACTAACAAACCATAGCACTAACAAATCGTAGCACTTAAATTGTACTTATAATGGCACCTTTCTAGAACATGTTTTGAAACTGCTTATTTGATGAAAATTGTACTTTCTTGTTCTTGTTCTTCTGAGTTTGTCCATGTGGAAATGCACTTATTGTAAGTCGCTTTGGATAAAAGTGTTACCTAAATAACATGTAATGTAATGTAAAGGATGGACCTGGCAAACGCAAATGCCTAGTGCAGGTGAACTGGGGACATCTGAAGGATTGATATTGATATGTTGATATATCAATAAAAACATCTAACATCTTTCTTCTGACCACTGAGATACACATTATCCTCTCTATCTCTTGTGACTGTAGTTTTTAGATGAAGTTCTCACATTTTTCTAGATGGAGGATCTCTGGTGGTCACATGGCATGAAGTAGGTGGGACTGTTGATGATAGGCCCTTTCTCTACATGAAGAGGTATAAACAGCAGATATCAAAGCAGCCTGACAAATTCAGTCTGCTAAACATCGTGTTACAAATATTTACCTGTGTGTTGTATAAATGTTTTTAGGAAATCCAATGTGAATTGTAATTATTGTTCCTAGTGAGTTCTCACCTTGTCTTTACTTGATCATTTTCAATGAAAGCAAGGAAGCAGTGTTAACAGTCAAATGTATTTAATTCTTTGTTACTAAGTAATATGTCTTCTATTTTATATTGGGTTGAAAAATGGGAAGCGCACATGATTACAATTGTTTGTAGAAAGTAGAACGATGGTAAATTCAACTTTAAATTATTTCATTCTTGGAACTTACATCCAGGTAGGGCCTTTAAGATATTTGTATTTCCTGTTAACTTTAATGTTATACATTGTCATAGTCATCATCAACATTGGTGTCATTGTGGTTATCTGCATGAACAGAAGCTTACATGAACCCATGTACCTTTTCCTCTGCAGCCTGTTTGTAAATGAGCTGTTTGGTAGTACAGGGCTGTTTCCATTCCTCCTGGTTCAGATCCTCTCAGACATTCACACTGTTTCTGCTCCACTTTGTTTCCTGCAGATTTTCTGTTTGTACACTTATGCAAATATAGAGTTTTCTAACTTGGCCGTCATGTCTTATGACAGATATCTTGCCATCTGTTGTCCTCTACAATATAACACACGTATGACATTTAACAAGGTGGTTACCTTTATTGCGGTAATATGGTTTTATTCTTTTGTGAAGTTCTTAATTACTTTATCTTTAAACATCCGTTTGAATTTTTGTGGAAACATCATTAACAGTCTGATTTGCAGTAACTACCTTGTTGTTAAGTTGGCGTGTTCTGACACTCAAGTGAACAACATTTACGGACTTTTTGGTGTGGTTCTCTCTATTTTAGTCCCCCTGGTTCCAATCCTTTTCTCCTACATGAGGATCCTGAAGGTTTGTTTCTCTGGTTCTAAACAGACCAGACAGAAAGCCGTCAGTACCTGCTCACCTCACCTCGCTTCTCTGCTCAACTTCTCCTTTGGCTGCTGCTTTGAAATCATTCAGAGTAGGTTTGATATGAGCAGTGTACCGGGAGGGCTGCGTATCGTCCTCTCTCTGTATTTTCTCATCATACAGCCTCTTTTGAATCCCATCATGTTTGGATTGCAAATGTCACAGATACGAAATACATGTAAACATGTCCTATTGACTTGTTACAGAGATACTGTATAGATAAAATCTGAAAAGTTTCAGTCTACATCTTTTTCTAAAGTGTTGTAGCCTGTTGTTTCTGCTTCCATATTATATTATGTGAACTAAAATAATTCAATGAATTTTTAATGCATAGAAACCGTTACGTGAGCTTAAAGACGACTCAGTGGGGAGATACGGAATACATGTAAACATGTCCTATGTCATACAAGGTTGAATTGTTGCAGAGATCCCACAGGTTGGCACTAAATCCATTATAACAGGGTTAAAGGCATTTAAATGTTTTTGTCCGTTTTCAAAAAGGTGCGAAATGTAAATACATCAAAATAAAATTTCAGTTATGAACTCAGACTTCACCATGTTTGTTTCCAAGGTAAAAAATCAGAATTGCAAGACCAAATAATACAATGAAAGTGTACATGAGTCCATAGATGTTGATGGCTGTCGTGTCAGAGCAGGCCAATTTCACAACAGAAAAGTTGTCACAGAACAATCTGTCAATAATGTTTCCACACAACTGTAAAGATGCACTCAAAGATATCATGATTACATTACTGAGAAGAGGGAATAACCACGTTAGAGCAATAAGCATAATAACCTTGTTAAATGCCATGCGAGTGTTATATTGTAATGGATAACAGATGGCAAGATATCTGTCATAAGACATGAGGGCTAAGTTATAAAACTGCACATTTGCATAAGTGTACAAACAGAAAATCTGCAGGTAGAAATTCCAAAATCAAAAAAACATCAAGGGAGAAGAAACAAGGACGTGATGACACCAACCATACGTAGACAATGCACAGGCAACATGCAAACAATGACACACGGGGGGGGGGTGCAGGTGATTAGACACAGGTGGAAACCATCATGGACACTGCGGACAATCACCTGGGAAGACAGGACAAGGCAGGAAGTGAAGTTACCCCAGGGACACAAGAGACATGACACTACAAAATAAAACAGAAAACCCAAAACCGTGACACCAATAATGTCCCGACATTTAGCAGGACGTTTTCCACACCATTGTCTTTTAGGGACACAGTGGTGGTCCTCTGCAGGGTAGATATTGAGATTGTTGAGGCGTAAAGCGGTCCGTTTGCACTCGTCCCCCTTCTGTTGGACACGTGGAGGACTTCCTCTGCTCACTTTTTCTGTTTGACTTCCAATGCAAAAAGCTTTTCCATCTCCAGCGACCGTCTCGCTCTGCATCCAACTGACTGCAGCACGCGGCGGTTTTGTTTCTGGGGTCAACAATGTTCTTTTACTTCGAGCACACTGGAAGACCGAAAGTAGAATAAGTTGCATTAATATTTGTATCGCATTAATCTTTGCTAATTTTGTCAACTCCACTGAATATAAAGAGTACAAACTCAAACTTTTACTGTTTACTATTGATGTCTAACAATACTTTGACTGTTGAACATCCATTATGAAATGAGAGTTTTACTTATTGGTCCCTGATCCTGGTCTTGTGCCATTCATTATTATTATTTTTGAATATTTTATATTGACTTTATTTATTCAAATGAACAATGTGGTTTTCATACTTACTAATGAACATGTTTTCTTTTCTTCTTTTTTTTAACTACGCGTATTTTACTTCACATATCTTCATTCCAAACAAGACATCCAAGTTAACTCCTGAAGATAATTAAAATTTCACAGTAGTTCACTTAAATTTAGTCGACTGCACTATTAATCCACCTTAACTCTAAGACCCCTACATATTTTCACTTCACTTCGGGGCAGGGGATGTTGCATGTGTACAGACTGTAAAGCCCTCTGAGGCAAATTTGTAATTTGCGATTTTGGGCTATACAAAATAAAATGAATTGAATTGAATTGAACTTTACTTCCCTTCAGTTTACTGCATTAATATTCTCTTCAACTGTAGAACACTTCAACCCACTAGTAATCTGTACATCACTTGAACCTACTTTCACTTTAGTTTACTTTTCTTTAACATTACTTACTTTACTTAGCTAACATAAATCCCAAAACATCTTTATTTCAACTTTGCTGTCATTTACTTCAGTTTAGGGTTAGGGTTATGTTAGTAATTTCAAAAGAGAGGCTCGTGTTCAAAATTGGAAGCCTGGATGGGGACGTCTGGAAGAATTCAGCCAAACTACTTCTCTCGTTCTGGTAGATTTATTCATCAGATCACAGGTCAAGTATAAGCGCTGCGTTTGCAAAGGCAGGAGCAATCCTACCGGCCCGCAGGCCGGAAGAACACACACTAACTAACATCAGCAAGAACATGTTTTATAACCCAAAAGACAAAGAAAAGATTTCTATTGGCCCTAAGCTGGCGTAGGGGATGAACCTTCTCCCCCCGCCTCTAAGGATCCGGTCACATCCAATGTGCAGACCACCTTGCCTAACGTAAACAAAGAACAATGGTTGAGTGTTGGTTGGGGTGTGGTGTGAACCTCCCTCCTTATCTTACACATCTGCTGGTTGACCCGCTGACCTTGCTTCCCTAGTCAGAACAGAAACCGATCCCCTTATCAATACACACAGAGAAACCTCTGTTTGTCCGTGCGGGTCCCGACTCTTAAATCAAGTCCAGACAGGAACCCCCATCCTGCCAGACTGTCTCTGACTTGAATTCTTCAGCAGGACAGGGCAACATTTTCTAACTTAGCACAAAGAAAGAAACTTTTGATTATCAATCCCCCTTTTTACATAATTCATTATGTAAACCAAAAAATCAAAAGAAACGACTAATCTAAACGCTAAAAATCTATATCAGTGGGTATTGGGTGAATGCAGCAGTCATGGAAATTTCTAAACATTAAAAACACTAAAACCTATATCAGTGTAGAGGGTGTATGCAGCAGTTGTGGAAATCTCTAAACATCATAAGGGACACTAAAAAATCCATATCACATCTAAACCGAGTATAATAGACACAGAAATACATCCTAGCCCCAAAAACTATCACACCACCTACGTGCGTGCATCCACTATATATGATGTGTGCAACAGTTAGCAGATCATCTATTCAGGGACGTTGACCCTAACGGGGTGTCTTCTTCAGGTCCATTGAAGTCGGTTCTTGCAATATAAATCTCCTCCATTCTCCCACAGCCCTAACAATTGGATCCTTTCATGTAACAAAACCATCTTGTATGGCAGGGGCATTTTAGCATCTACTGCAGTGGTGATGCATCGAAGACATAATTGTCTGATACAGGGATCTAGTATCCACAAAGGGTGAAGGCTACTATGCTATATTATAGTACAAAACAGTGACATTATCAAACCCTTCCATTGTCCAAAATGTTGACTTAACCAATTATTAATGGGATTGTCTATGCCAGAGTGTTCAGCTTATTTAAAGGACATGGCTCTTAGTCTATTTAATGCTCTAGTAAAGGATCCATCTGGGGCAGAGTTATTTAAAAGGAGAGTGTCAACATATTTGACTATAAAAACGCCTTTTATCCCATGTGATGTACGCACAACAGTCTCGTGTTCCATTATTAACTGGTCTATTTTAGTTTTAGTTAGTTTTTTTTAGCTATGTTCCTTACACAAGTGGGGTGCCATATTTCCATATTATCTAATTTGCCACTATATTGCATCAAAATCTTAATTCTTTAATTTGTTCTACACACCCCCTTTTGAAACAGAACAGAAACCACAAATCTGTTCTTTTCATAAACACCCAGATAAAACAGTTACAATTTGTCAGTTAGGACACAGAAAAAACATCTGCCAGGTTAATGCAGGTGAAACATCTCTCATCAGAGCCTATTGCATTAAACATAGTGTTAAACATAGAATTTGGGGCGTTAATAGTGTGTTGACACCACAACTTAAAACTCAAATCTTGCACCGAATGATAGTCGGGCTTCTGGTTCTAGGGACCCGATTAATCAAGGTATTCCAGGGGAACCTCGTCTTTTCCAAAACGCCTGCATCCAGCAATCAATTTATTTCTATCCCTACTGCTTATTATCCCTTAAGGGGTACTAAGGACGGTAAATTTGGACCGTTCCATTTAACCATTTCAATTCAATTACCACCGTTGCAATTGGAATCAATCCCACATCAATCAAGCTCCCCCTTTCGTCCAAAATGTGTCAAGAAATCTACCATGAGTTGTGTTTCCATTGTCAGTATGTGGTTTCACATGTGTTTCTCTGGTATGAGTTTACTTCAAATGTGTGTGCAATAGTTTAATATTTGTAGTGGGCTCCCAGTCCGTGGCATCAACCCCTGTCTTTAACGATTGACCCCATGTTCTCAGCTTCTCTTCTGCTTTGGATGATCAAGGTGATGTGAGGAGCCAACGTCTCTCGTAGCGCATCTGCTACGCCTTGTTTTCCCCACAAAGATGTCACAGACGTTGGGTGTCCATTCAAACTCCAGTCGTAATCCACAGGATATCATAGTCCTCCTCAGGAGACAACAAACAGTTAATTGTGCAATGTTCAGTCCGGTGTAACACCTTGAATCAGGAGCCCCAACAGTGAACAGTCTCATGTAGATCAGGTTGGTCTTAGTCTCTCCCACCAGACGTCTGCCTCTGTCTGTGTCTGCTGGACTTCAGCTTGCAGCAGCTGGCTGTCAGAGTGGGGCGTGGATAGAAAGTAGCCACTCCTCTGATTGGCCCGAAAATCCGGCACAGCATTCCTTGATGGTGGCAGATGGCATGTTCACTGTGGAATAGCACCAGAATCCAGCATACATCTGTAATGTCTTCCATTGATCGTCAGAGTAACCTCGGGTTCTGGAACAGGTTACCATCAGCCATCGGATCTGGGCACCACTAGGGCATCTATTATAGTGTGTATGGTGCTTGTGGTGGATGGACATCATGAGGGCATCGAGCTGTGTTGGACTGAGGCCTCTGGCCTTTAGGTGATTAGGAGCGTGCCCTGGAACAATTTCCAGACTGCCCACAACAGAAACAATTATTTTTCTTTGTCTAAACTGCCCCTCATTCATCTTACCTCGGCCTCGGTTGCCCCTCCCCACTGTCTTCTCGGTTGGCTGTAGCACCGTACAGTGGGGCCCCCGTCATGTTCTGTAGTCCTGCTTGTACGAGGCATAAAGTTAGGGACAGAGAGCCTGTGGAGGAGGGTATGCGTCTGGTTGCTGGTAGACGGCGCCTTAGGAGAAGGGAGGGTTATCTGGATAAAGGCTGAATTGGTGCTCACTCTCACCCAGTTCACCTTCTTGGGATATTAAAGTCTGATCCTTGGCCAGAGCTTCGCAACCCAATTATCTTACAATTAGCTCATTTTCTTAATTTTATTTAATTGTAGTTTATTCATTAGTCCTGCTTACTGTGGCTGATAAGAAACAATGTTGTACATTCATCACAAAGACAAATTTGTTCTTACTCTCCGATATCTAAAGCCTTGGTATAATTTCTCTCTTTACTTGTTTTTTTTAAAACATCTACTGTTTTATTGAACACAATTCAATCAATCTAGAAGGGTTAGGGTTAAAGATCTTTAGTTTTAATATTCAAATTGTATCATAACGTATCGGTGCAATTTTATTAAATTCTGGTCATTTAAACTTGAGGATTGTGTTTTGCACAATTAATCCATGCCCAATATTTCTCTCTTTTGTAGTAAGTAGCACAGCAAAACTGTGTACACACATCTCCATCACTCCTGTTGAGGCCTGTATTAATTTAAAACATGGTTAAAAATATCCCCATATGAAGTTAAATCTAATATCCAAATAACCTCAAGACCTCTAAGGCAATATTTCAAATTTTGTGTTTATCCCCAAAACGAATCTCCCTTCTTGCTCTACTATGTTTGTTCAAAAATGTTCATTTTTATTTGTTCTTATCATTCTACGTTAAATCCTCGATTTAAGTGTTGCACTTAAAAAGAAAGTAGGTCAGGGCATTTGTTGTTTCCTGTTGAAACACGATCAGCACCTGTTGTGTGTTACCCGTCTAAAAGTTGGAATATATTTGATCAATCTGTTTATAAAATCCCATCTACAATCCAATTGTTTACGTAACTTTGTAACTTTTGACATCACAGTAGTGATGAGCCAATTCATCTAAACTAAAAAGGAAAGAATATCCTCTTTATGTCCTAATATTTAAGAAAACTACATAGACTTAATCACATCACTGAAGAATACTTACATTTAAGATTCATTTCATTCAACAGTATGTGTGTGTGTGTGTGTGTGTGTGTGTGTGTGTGTGTGTGTGTGTGTGTGTGTGTGTGTGTGTGTGTATGGTTCAAGAATTAAGCTTGAGTTGCTCCAAGTGAGCAAGCATCTCTTTGTCCAGCCTTAATGGCTCCACCGTTGCTCCCACACATCTTCTGACTGCTGTGACCTTGTTACTCCCATAAAACCCTTCAACAAGATATATTACGTGTCTTCTAGCATATCCTCCTTTCTTCCTTCCTGCATGTCTACAACTCTAATGATTTCACTTTCCGCATTAACTTCTCTAAACTTGTGAACTACTATCACTAGTGGATGGACATCTGCAGTTGTATGAATCACTAAAACCCACAGTTTTAAACAATGTGTCAGAAGGTTAATCCCAAACCACCAGTGAAATAAACAATAGGACCAAGAGACGATAATTTCAGTTTGCAGCCGACCCATCTGGTCAGGACTCCCCATCCTACAGCAGCCTGAGTGTCTCCACTTTTACTGCTTTTCGGCCCAAAAGCAAAACGAAGGCATATCTGTTACTTGCAAACACAACTTAGCTCATGTCCAAGTTGGGATCCAATACATTCACTCATTCATGCATTCAACACTGATAGAGTACAGATCTCTCATGTTTAGCAGTCAAATGCAGCGTGTAATACTTGTTACTTGTTGAACCATTACAAGACGACAGTCTGTAACAAAGTTTCCATATTTCATGTCCTGCTAGTATCAATATTCCTTGATCAGACATTTGCTTCCATCATCAAGATACTGTATCAAGTGTATCGTGCACTATACACTCAATATCAGCACTCAACGATTTACAGCTCATCTCTGAGTGTAGGAGACTAAAACTACAAACATTAATACCAAACGACTGACACTATATACACCTACTCTCCTCATTTCTCATCACTTCTTAGGTTTCAAATCATTACTTTGATGCAGGTTCTGATCTGGCCGAGTTTCCTTGATAACATCACCCTGTCTCATGCTTGTTCTGTCCGAACCGGGTGATTGATTGCTGTTTTCCTCAAGCTACGAGTTGGGGCCTTTTCTGACCATCCCGTGACCTTGTGGTGTGTTTAGATTACTCTAATTGACAGGCTCCGGCTGGGGTCTGTCTTTCAAATACCCAACTTGTTTCTCCCAGAAATGTTCTACCACATTTCCACATTTAGTTACAGTTCTTAATAACCTATTGTTGACCTCATATAGTTAAATCAACATTGGGGTAATAGCTTGGAGTCCTAGAAACTCATTCACATAGTAGTCATTCATGCTTCATTATAACAACTTTATTCACTCTGAAAAAACAGGACAACCAAACAATTTTGATATCTCCAATTGTTGTTTTGTTTGTAAACCTGTTGTTGGATCTACAATCCCTAACTGCACCGACGCTTGTGCGTGTCTCACCCATAAGGGGTGTTAACATATTAATTTATTCTGATTCGTCAAACTAACTGATTTGTGTGAACCCCAAATGACACAAAATTATTAAACCATTAAAATCAATTTTTATTTTATATCTTTTGCTACGTCTATCTAATTCACTTCTTGCACTGAACTTTTCTAACTGCCTGTGTGAAACTCTGTCGGCATCAATAATCACACAACTTTATAAGAATTTATCTTCTTTCCACATTGTCTCCCTTTAGCTCCTAGCACTGCATGTGCTTGTGTGTGTGCTTGTGTGTGTGCTGGCTCCGCAGCCGGCTGCAGCACCCTGCTGGCTGAGTCTCTGTCTCATCATGATAAGGGGCTCCGCAGCTGCAGCCTTCCTGCATCTCTACGTCCCACTCCACTTATTTTCTGTTACATGTTTCCTTTTTTAATTTAAATTTTTTTCTTTTCATAAATCTCTCATAGATCTTAAATAGACCCAGAGTGCCTACTTTGCATCCATCCCATATCATTATGGTTTCCTCTGTTTTCCTCACAGTTTCACAGGTTATTTTATTTGTTCACACATGGCTTTAGAACACCAGAGAAAGGACACAATGCCCAATACTGTGAACCCAATCAAGAAGCTTCTACTGTATTAGAGGAATACAGCGCTCGATTGTTGAGGCTTATAACACCAGTTCACCTATATTGTTTTATTTCTCTCATGTTTGTATCACCACTATTGACTATGATTTTCCCTTTTACCCTTTAATACATATCCCCACAGATGTGTAATCCGGTCAAACACTTTTCACTGTCAGATTCTCAGTCCTTTTCAAGTCCTGATCCACAGCTTCTAGGTTCGGTAAAACACCAGGAGTTACACCAACCACCCACACATTTCCCAGTATGAAAAATAACAAATCTTTCCCTGTGTCCTTATTTCGTCATCTAATATTCTAACCTGCCAGTCCCCATATCACACTAATGGGGCTGCAGGACCAGAGGTACCTTTCAACTTGGGTTTTCTTCTGACTAATGATTAACATAAATTTAAACCCTGCTCTAATCTAAACTGCCAGTCCACGACATACATACGTGCAACTGCAATCACCAAAGGGACCGTTTCAACTCTGGATTTCTACCGACTAAGAGTCGACCTCAGGGAACTCAAGTGAGCCCCGTCATTCCTTTTTAAACTCTATATAATTACCTAAAGTTCCCTACCCGCTGAGTCCCTACTCTTTCTTCTGAACCGCCAATACTAGTCCATGCATACGTAGTACTGCGGTCACCAGAGGGACGCAACCTTCAACTCTGGATTTCTAATGACTAAGGGTCGACCTTCGATAGCTCAAGTGAGCACCGTCGTTCCTTTTTAAACCCTGTATTTAATTAACTAAATCCCTACCCGCTAGGTCCCTACTCTTACACTAAATCGCCAATACTAGTTCATGCATACGTAGTACTGCGATCACCAGAGGGACGCAAACTTCAACTCTGGATTTCTACTGAGTTGACTTCAGGCAAACTCCTTATATATATAAAACTAAATTCCCTACCCTATGGACACTCATTTACTTTCCCTAATGTTGAATTCAATGTGATTATGTGCTTATACTTTACATGTGATCATCAGAAAATTTCGGAATTTAGTTTAAATTTAGTGGTCTTATAGGACAGAGACGTATTCTGCAGTTGACAACAATTATTTTAGATTTGTCCAATTGCAGACTTTTCATTCCTTTAGAACAAAAAGGGGCTCGTCTGCTCACCCATTCTGTAGCGCGCTCCTTTGTTGTCAACGCTGAACCACGCCGCCGGCCTTCTGCCTGTTCCGGAAAACGGATGCCCCCTCGATCTTCATCCAGGTCAGCCAATCACGTCGGGACGTCACCAAAATTGTTAGTAATTTCAAAAGAGAGGCTCGTGTTCAAAATTGGAAGCCTGGATGGGGACGTCTGGAAGAATTCAGCCAAACTACTTCTCTCGTTCTGGTAGATTTATTCATCAGATCACAGGTCAAGTATAAGCGCTGCGTTTGCAAAGGCAGGAGCAATCCTACCGGCCCGCAGGCCGGAAGAACACACACTAACTAACATCAGCAAGAACATGTTTTATAACCCAAAAGACAAAGAAAAGATTTCTATTGGCCCTAAGCTGGCGTAGGGGATGAACCTTCTCCCCCCGCCTCTAAGGATCCGGTCACATCCAATGTGCAGACCACCTTGCCTAACGTAAACAAAGAACAATGGTTGAGTGTTGGTTGGGGTGTGGTGTGAACCTCCCTCCTTATCTTACACATCTGCTGGTTGACCCGCTGACCTTGCTTCCCTAGTCAGAACAGAAACCGATCCCCTTATCAATACACACAGAGAAACCTCTGTTTGTCCGTGCGGGTCCCGACTCTTAAATCAAGTCCAGACAGGAACCCCCATCCTGCCAGACTGTCTCTGACTTGAATTCTTCAGCAGGACAGGGCAACATTTTCTAACTTAGCACAAAGAAAGAAACTTTTGATTATCAGTTACACAGATGCTTACTTGACTTCACTACATATAAGTTGACACAAAACATTTCAATTAACTATTGATTACTTTACAGTCAAATATTTCCTCCTGCCTGTTTTCACCTTCTGATTCTGTCAACTGTCTTCCTTTAGGACACCACTCAAACCCTACTGTGGATGGTGAGATCCCATCGCAAGATGGTTTATAATTCACTTTTTCATGATCGATGCCACAAATCCAAGTATATGTTAACATGACCAATATTTTTATTTAGTTTTCAGAGGAAGTAACAGCCACATTAGTGAATGCATACCAGGTGTGTCTGAACTTCGACAGTCATATTGTCAATTTTCATGCAATTCTGTTCACGTTACAGAATTGAAGGAATATGGAGATTACAATTTACCAAAAAACAGACCTTTACAGACAATGCGAATTTTGGTCAAATTCAGTCCATACAACACGGGATTGAAGAGCGGTGGACATGTAAGCCAGTATAACGATGAAAAGATGTGCACCACATTATGTACATTCTTTATATCAAATCTGCTCTGTATTATTTCAAAGAAACAGCCAAAGGAGAAGTTGAGCAGAGAAGCCAAGTGAGGTGTGCAGGTGCTGACAGCTTTCTGTCTGGTCTGTTTGGAACCAGAGAAACAAACGATAAGAATCCTAATGTAAGAGTAAATCATTAAAAGAACGATACCAATGAATGCTGCTGTGTAAGTCAGTCCATAGACATTGTTGACTGTTGTGTCATAACAGGCCAGTTTGACAATATGATAGTTGTCACAGTACACTTTGTTAATTATGTTCCCACACAGCTGTAAAGGAACGGATAATGACATCAAAACAGTGATTGCAATGAAAGGGTACAACCACGTTAGAGCAATGAGAATCGCTGCCTTTTTGTACGTCATATGTAAATTGTAATGTAGAGGATAACAGATAGCAAGAAATCTGTCATAAGCCATGACGGCCAAGTTAGTAAATTCCACACTGCCGTAAGCGTACACTAAAAAAATCTGCAGGAAACAAAGTGGAGCAGAAACAGTGTGAATGTCTGAGAGGATCTGAACCAGGAGGAATGGAAACAGCCCTGTACTACCAAACAGCTCATTTACAAACAGGCTGCAGAGGAAAAGGTACATGGGTTCATGTAAGCTTCTGTTCATGCAGATAACCACAATGAGCAGCAGGTTGGAGCAAACTATCAACACATACAAAGACATGATGACTATGAACAATGCGTATTTAAATAGTCCAGTTTCAACGTAGGGTGAAAGTAAGAAATATGAATACTTTGTAGAATTTATAATGATCATTCTTCTAAATACAGAGTAATTACACTTTGCATTTGATGTACATCTAAAGGGTGACAGGTTACAATATCAAAAAGTAGTTGCAAGTCTG
The DNA here is from genome assembly GCF_949316345.1 of Pungitius pungitius. Classification (NCBI taxonomy): domain Eukaryota; kingdom Metazoa; phylum Chordata; class Actinopteri; order Perciformes; family Gasterosteidae; genus Pungitius; species Pungitius pungitius. Next base: position 446,338 of record NC_084902.1, read on the forward strand.
GTAAAGAAGGTGTGAAAGTTACTTTAAAGTGTTATTATTCATTCAAACAGCTTTTAGTTCAATCAAGCACCAGAAAATTGATGTTAGATTTTTAAAATTCTTAAATGCCCTGAGTTTACCTGAAGCTCTGCTATCGGCATTCATTCCCTCCTAACTGAGCTGAACGACTGCTTCAGTGTCTTTTTCAACTCTTCAAGTTAGAAGACGCCCACAGCTTCAGACTGACCTCATAATCAGCTCAGATCATTACTGACTCTTGATCATCAGGAAGACATTTCAAAGAGAAATTACCCAATATCTAAACAAATGAAAGCTAAATGAAATTTCGAGATTCAACACAACTATATATATATAATTTAGACAACTCACCCAAGGTGGCTTTTTACATGTACAGTACAGTACATGTATTAACATAGGTTTGTCATGATAACAAACTCTGTACATGTTGTGTATTTTTTTATTTAATTCAAAATCCAGATCTGTTTAAAATAAGATGTAAAGATTGAGTCTTCCACTAAGTACAGCAGTTGTGAGGGGGGCACCTGTTGGGATAGTTTTAGTCCTCTAGTTATACTGGGATACTCGAAAATGTTTATGTGGCTTGCTAGGAACTAGTGTTAATTTTGGCAGCTATTTTTGATTTAATCTTAGTCTTTTAGATGAAAATGCATGTTAGTTTTAGTCACATTTGGTCATTTTAATCCTTCTTAGTTTTAGTCTAGTTTTCGTCGACGTAAACTCAGAACATTTTAGTCTAGTTTTAGTCACATTTAACAGTCATATTAAACTCCTTTTCTTCCCTTCTCAGGCCCAGGGACCCCCTGTGTTGTGTCTACAGCTGCATAATAGTCTAGCTTACAGTATTACAGTATTTTATATTACAGTATTCCTGGAATGGGTCTATAGCAGGGGGGGCAAACTTTTTGACTCACAGGCCACAACGGGTTCTAAAATTTGACATAGGGGCCAGGAACAAATGGATGAAGTGTTTGTGTGAGCTGATATAAATGACATGTGAAAAATCATTACATAAAATGCTTTGGCTTTTAACAAGTAGTAAAGCATTTATTTACAAGGATGTTTAACAAATTTGCAAGGGTATAAAGCTTCGCTGACTTCATGGGAACCAGGGACCTAAACACAACACTTGTCTTGGTCTGTTTACCCCCAATGCTTCTGACAGTGACCGTGTTAGATTGATTCAGGGCACAGACTGGGAAAGTCTTTTTTTTAAAATTCATTCAAAATGCCAAGTATTTCTGTTTTCAAGCCAAATATTACACAATGTACATAAAGTGATCCCGATGGAGATTTGTATTTTGACCTCCAAAATACAAATCTCCCCACACTGCATTTTCCTTAGATGTTTGTGCTGTTCACCCTAATACAGTTTTTTTCAATCGCTAACAAGCGCTTACCCATACCTTCAAAAATTTTCTTAACTCTTAACACAGACTCACACCTACAAGACACAATTGGCCAAATTGATAGTTTTCTTCTCAAAAACACATTTTATTAAACATATACAAATTCTTAATTTCAAAACACAACACATGTTTTTCTCTGCACACACTAACCAAAACTCTGACTCAAAATGAAATTATTCTGTCAAAGAATAACATTTGTTTTCACTTCACAAGGTACATGCAGTCACACGAAGTACACCAGGTTTCAAAATTCTGGCTATTGTTGACTGTCATGGTTTTGGGCTCCTCCTGTCCCTTTTCCTCCCCCTACTGGTCTTTAGTTACTCATACATTGTTTCCACAACTCATCAGCTGAATCCCATTATCTCCCCCCCTTTCACACTAATAGTTGCACACCTGTTCTCTATGTTGTTAATTATTTCTGCTATTTCTAGCCCCCCTTTTCCTCTGTTCTCTGTCAGATTATTTCGCTACCCAAGCAGGAGGCACACTCACAGTCTCTTATGCTCAGTCGTGTCCTGTTGCGCCTTGTTTTTTACCGCTCACGAGGTAATCGCCCGTGAGCTGCCTACTCGCCTCGACCCTCTTATTGAACTGGCAATGAGGATTGAGAAGAGATTTGACCTTCGTCGTCGCTCCGGGGCTGTGGACATTACTCAGTCGGCCGCCTCACCCGCCTACTCCCACCCTACCACCAGTGTGAACCAGAGCCCATGCAGTTAGGCGGACTGCGCATTTCCGCCAAGGAAAGAGAACGTCGCATCACAAACCGTCTCTGCATGTACTGTGGCGCGGCCAATCACTTCGTGTCAACATGTCCAGTAAAAGCCAGTGCTCGTCAGTAGAGGAGGGATTACTGGCGAGCGTTACTTCCATCTCTCCGTCAAAGTCATGTACCTTGATTCCAGTAGCCCTGCGGTGGACGGGGTCATCAGTTTCATGTAACGCCTTAATAGACTCTGGGGCAGAAGAGAATTTTCTCAGTGAAACTTGGGCCCGCAAGCAAGGTATCCCTTTGAAAGAACGCGAGGAGGCCACCCCTCTTTTTGCCCTAGATGGTAGCTCCCTACCTAGGGTTCATCTCTAGTCCATCCCCTTATCACTCACTGTTTTAGGCAACCACCATGACTCTTTCTTTTTTAGTGTTTCGCTCCCCCTTTGCCCCTTTAGTGTTAGGACATCCCTGGTTAGCCAAACATAGGCCTCATATTAACTGGTCTACTAATTCTATCCTCTCTTGGAACCTGTCTTGTCATGTCGATTGTTTATTGTCTGCTAACTCTCCTGTCTCCTCTGTCTCTGTGTTACAGGAAGAGCCAGGCGATTTGACCGGGGTACCGGAGGAGTATCACGACCTGAGAGCGGTCTTCAGCCGTTCACGGGCCACTTCAACTTCCTCCACATCGTCCGTACGATTGCGCTGTCGACCTGCTTCATGGGACCACGCCCCCTCGCGGTAGATTGTTCGCCTTATCCGTCCCGGAAGGCAAAGCGTTAGAGAAGCATCTTTCAGAGTCCCTTAGCGCCGGAACTATCGTTCCCTCCGCCTCACCTGCTGGTGCTGTTTTTTTCTTCGTAAAGAAGGACAGGTCTCTGCGCCCCTGTATCGACTATCGTGGGCTCAATGACATAACCGTTAAGAATCGCTACCCCTTGCCGCTCATGTTATCTGCTTTTGATTTGTTACAAGGAGCAAAGGTCTTTACCAAGTTGGACCTTCGCAACGCGTATAATCTCATTCGTATTAAGGAGGGAGATGAAAGCGTTTAATACCCCGTTAGGGCACTTCGAATATCGGGTACTTCCGTTTGGCCTCGTCAACGCTCCGGCCGTCTTCCAGGCCCTAATTAACGACGTTCTAAGAGACATGCTGAATATCTTCGTCTTTGTTTATCTGGACGATATATTCATCTTCTCTCCATCCCTCCAGGTCCACGTACAACAGGTGCGCCGAGTTCTGCAACGCCTCCTTGAGAACCGTCTATTCATAAAGGCAGAGAAATGCACTTTTCACGCGTCTTACGTCTCCTTCCTCGGTTCCATTATCTCAGCCGAGGGGGTGAGTATGGACGTCTCTAAGGTAAAGGCAGTTACGGATTGGCCCATCCCTGACTCCCGTGTCGCGCTCCAGCGTTTTCTGCGCTTTGCAAATTTCTATCGACGTTTTATACGTAACTTCAGTTAAGTTGTAGCGCCCCTTACAGCTTTAACATCAGTAAAGTCAGGTTTCAAGTGGACAGAATCCGTGCAGAGAGCTTTTGACCATCTCAAGTCCCTTTTTACCTCGGCGCCTATTCTCGTTACCCCTGACAGTTCTAAGCAGTTCATTGTCGAGGTCGACGCGTCGGAGGTGGGTGACAATAAGGTGCATTCTTGTGCCTTTTTTTCCCACCGCCTTTCGCCCGCAGTACGCAACTACGACGTTGGGAACCGCGAGTTGCTGGCCATCCGCATGGCTTTGGAGGAGTGGCGTCAGTGGTTGGAGGGCTCTACCGTGCCATTTGTCGTTTGGACGGATCACCGTAACCTACAGTACATTCAGTCTGCGAAGAGGCTTAATGCTCGACAGGCTCGTTGGGCTTTATTCTTCACCCGTTTTGACTTCTCCATTTCGTTTCGTCCGGGTTCTAAGAACGTGAAGCCCGACGTGCTCTCACGCCTCTTTGATTCCCCAGACACCTCATCTGACCGTTGGTCGGCCGCACCAATCAGATCGTGGGTCGTCTTCTGCGTAGTTTAGCGTTTAGTAACCCTTCTTCTTGGGCAGATCAGCTGCCATGGGCAGAATATGCCCATAATTCATTGCCACCGGTCTGTCTCCGTTCAACAGTTGCCTTGGTTACCAGCCCCCTGTTTGCCTCACAGGAGGCTGATTCTAATGTCCTGTCGGTAAATGCGTTCATTTGCCGTTGTAAGCGCACCTGGAGGAGAGTTAGGTCTGCGCTCTGCCGTACCAAGACCCGTACTCGAAGGTATGCCAACAGACGTCGTGTTAAGAGCCCAAAGTATCTTTGTGGTCAGAGAGTGTGGCTTTCCACCTGTAATTTACCCTTCCAGACCACGTCTCGCAAGTTGGCCCACTTTATCGGATTTCTAAGGTCATTAATCCTGTTGTGGTTGAGCTGAAACTCCCTCCCGGTCTTCGTCGCGTCCATCCCGTCTTTCATGTCTCGTGCATCAAACTAGTCTTACGGGCGCCCCCTTGCACGCCCCCGCCTCCTCCGGTGCGCGCCGAGGATACGTCCATTTACACCTTGCGTAAACTCCTGGATGTGTGCCGTCGGGGTCATCAGTTTTTAGTTGACTGGGAGGATTTTGGTCCTGAGGAGAGAAGTTGGGTTCCTTCACGGGACATTCTGGACCGCTCTCTCGTTGATGATTTTCTCCGCACCCGCCAGGTTTCCCCTTTGGGAGCGCCAAGCGGCGCTCTTTGAGGTGGGGGCATTGTCATGGTTTTGGGCTCTTCCTGTCCCTTTTCCTCCCCCTACTGGTCTTTAGTTACTCATACATTGTTTCCACAACTCATCAGCTGAATCCCATTATCTCCCCCCCTTTCACACTAATAGTTGCACACCTGTTCTCTATGTTGTTAATTATTTCTGCTATTTCTAGCCCCCCTTTTCCTCTGTTCTCTGTCAGATTATTTCGCCACCCAAGCAGGAGGCACACTCACCGTCTCTTATTCTCAGTCGTGTCCCGTTGCGCCTTGTTTTTTACCGTCCGGACTCAGCGTCCGGCCCCGCCGAGTTGGAGGATCCCCCGCTGAACAGCCGCCACCCCGGCCAGCCGACTTTGTCGGGAATGACACAGTGAACGCCTCTTCCCAGCCACCGACCTCTAGTCCCTCGTTTAACCCGAGAGACTTTCTGTTTATTTCTTGAGAAGACTTCAGTTGACGTTTTTGTGCCTGCCTTTGCGGCTACCCCTCAGTTACCACCTTCTGATTAAAGATCATTATTATTTCTGCATCTCGCTTTTGGGTCCTCTCTCCACATCACAGTTGACATTATAAAAATTGCATTGACTTTTATGTTTAAGGTAACATGCAATCCACCATTTACACTGAATTTATTGGTTTGGAATATATATGTGCACATGTACAGTAATGTTCACATTCCAGTAAAAAGCAAATCAGTTATTTTTTCTTAACCGTTTACCAAAGAAGGTACAGTCGAAACAGTGGTTGATTACATGGTCAATGATAGTGGCACGAATTTCATCACTGACTACTGTTCTTGCAGCCCTCGGAATACCACCACCACGCATTTTTACACCTCTACCTTGCTCTCTCCTTGGGCCGGCTCCTCTCACTGCACCTGCCCCTCTCACTGCACCTGCACCTCCTTCTACATCTCTCACTGGACCTGCACCTCTTACTGCTCCTCTCACTGCAACTCTCACTGCAACTCTCACTGCAACTCTCACTGGACCTGGTCTTCTCCCTGGGTCCCTTGCTCTTCCTCGTCCAGACATTACAGTGTTTGTCTTTTTCTGTTTCTGTTTGCAAAAACATCACTCCTCAAAGTAAGCCAGACTGGAATCAGCTGTGATTGGCCCAATTCACCAAACATACCGTTTTTTTCAATCGCTAACAAGCGCTTGCCCATACTTTAGATAATTTTTCTAAACTCTTAACACAGACTCACACCTACAAAACACAATTGGCCAAATTGTTCATTTTCTTCTCAAAAACACATTTTGTTAAATATATACTAACTTTTAATTTCAAAACAGAACATGTTTTTCTCTACACACACTAACTTTACCAAAACACTGGAAATCTGACTCAAAATGAAATATTTCCGTCAAAGAGTAACATTTGTTTTCACTTCACAAGGTACATGCAGTCAAACGAAGTACACCAGGTTTCAGAATTCTGGCTATTGTTAAAATTATAAAAACTGCATAGATTTTTATGTTTCAGGTAACATGCAATCCACCGTTTACACTAAATTTATTGGTTTGGAACTGTATGTGCACATGTACAGTAATGTTCACATTCAAACGCATTCCAGTAAAAAGCAAATCAGTTATTTCTTACAGTAACTGTTTACCAAAGAAGGTACAGTAGAACAGACACGGTTTATTTTATTTTCAAGGTTTATTCACAAAATATCCATGAAACACAAGAGCATTCTGACCAAAAAAAACATCAAAAAGCCCAAATAAAAAGGGGGGGAACTAAAAATGGCACAAAATGTATGTATCTAATCCCTGCGATCTTCAACCATTTCTACAATGGCAAGCTCTTGATCATTATTGAGGAGCTTTCCTCTTCCCCCAGAGGGTGGAAGACGTTGCATTCTGTAGAGAAAAATAAAAATATCAACATATGCATTACTGTATGACCTTATTGACATGTCAAATGAGAATAGAAACAAACCATGTAAAATGCAATACTTACCTGTTGGTTTGTTGAAAGATGCGAATAATGGAGGCAACCGTTGACCGACTCAAATTGGGTTGGACTCTTTCACCAGCCTCTCTTAGTGAGAGACCGTGGTTGATTACATGGTCAATGATAGTGGCACGAATTTCATCACTGACTACTTTTCTTGCAGCCCTTGGAATGCCACCACCACGCATTCTTACACCTCTACCTTGCCTTCTCCTTGGACCTGCACCTGCACCTCTCACTGCACCTCTTACTGCTCCTCTCACTGCACCTCCACCTCTCACTGCACCTCTTACTGCTCCTCTCACTGCACCTCCACCTCTCACTGCACCTCTTACTGCTCCTCTCACTGCACCTCCACCTCTCACTGCACCTCTTACTGCTCCTCTCACTGCACCTCCACCTCTCACTGCACCTCTTACTGCTCCTCTCACTGCACCTCCACCTCTCACTGCACCTCTTACTGCTCCTCTCACTGCACCTCCACCTCTCACTGCACCTCTTACTGCTCCTCTCACTGGACCTCCACCTCTCACTGCACCTCTTACTGCTCCTCTCACTGCACCTCTACCTCTCACTGCACCTCTTACTGCTCCTCTCACTGCACCTCCACCTCTCACTGCACCTCTTACTGCTCCTCTCACTGCACCTCCACCTCTCACTGCACCTCTTACTGCTCCTCTCACTGCACCTCCACCTCTCACTGCACCTCTTACTGCTCCTCTCACTGCACCTCCACCTCTCACTGCACCTCTTACTGCTCCTCTCACTGGACCTCCACCTCTCACTGCACCTCTTACTGCTCCTCTCACTGCACCTCTACCTCTCACTGCACCTCTTACTGCTCCTCTCACTGCACCTCCACCTCTCACTGCACCTCTTACTGCTCCTCTCACTGCACCTCCACCTCTCACTGCACCTCTTACTGCTCCTCTCACTGGACCTCCACCTCTCACTGCACCTCTTACTGCTCCTCTCACTGGACCTGGTCTTCTCCCTGGGCCCCTTGCTCTTCCTCGTCCAGACATTACAATGTTTGTCTTTTTCTGTTACTGTTTCCAAAAACATCAGTCCTTACAGTAAAGTCCTCCTTTTATAGTAATAGAAAAAAATAAGCCCCTGCCACTGAGTCTAAGTCAGACTGGAATCAGCTGTGGTTGGCCCAGTTCACCAAACATAAATCAGCTGTGTCAATTATTCAATTGTTTGTTTATTATCAGCTGAGATATATTGTTTTTAAACTGATATCATTTCAGAAGCAGATGTTTTTATACTGTATCTAAGATCTGGAATATTGTTTTTGCTATTGTGGGATGTTGTGTGATAACATTCGTAAATACTACAAAAACAATCCATAGTTTTTGTTGGGAGGTATAGGTTGTCTGTTAAGAAAATGTAAGCATTGTAGAAATGTGTTCACTGACTGCATATTGTGTGAAAACGACATGAAATGTGTGAATGGTATGGCCACAAAAGGCCGATGCTGTGCTAATTGTGTTTAGAGTTTTGAAAATGTGACACTGTTTGGACAAACGCTTGTTAGCGACTGAAAAAAACTGTAAATGAAACCACGAGAATAAAAAAATACCAGATAAAAAGACTATTTACTGCTCCAAAGGCTTCTTCACATATCAACTGATAATGTGCAAAAACTTTACATGTGAGCAACTGGAACAGTCGGTTTATTGAAATAGTTGTTCGCACAGTACTTAGCAGCAGCTGTAAAATGTTATAGTTGTAAAACTGTAAATGCTTTATGGATTTATGACATGTGTGAAAAGCTTTTCATGTTTCATGTTTGGAAATCAATAAATGACATTAATGACATTTTGACATTCGAGTAGTGCAAGTATTTTCATGTTATTGAAACTGAGGAAATAAACTACAGTATGTTACATTTTAGGAGAGACAAGACTTTTACATATGATGCGTATTTTTGTCAAATTCAGTCCGTACATTAAGGGATTCAAGAGAGGTTGGCAAGTGAGAAAGTATAAAGATAAAAAGATGCGCAAAAAAAAAGGTGCTCTCTTCATATCAAATCTGCCTTGCGCTATTTCAAAGAAACACCCAAAGAAGAAGTTGAGCAGAGAAGCCAGGTGAGGTGTGCAGGTGCTGACAGCTTTCTGTCTGGTCTGTTTGGAACCAGATAAACAAACTCTGAGGATCCTCAAGTAGGTGTAAAAAATCAGAATTGCAAGACCAAATAATACAATGAAAGTGTACATGAGTCCATAGATGTTGGTGGCTGTCGTGTCAGAGCAGGCCAATTTCACAACAGAAAAGTTGTCACAGAACAATCTGTCAATAATGTTTCCACACAACTGTAAAGATGCACTCAAAGATATCATGATTACAATATTTAAAAGAGGGAATAACCACGTTAGAGCAATAAGCATAATAACCTTGTTACATGCCATGCGAGTGTTATATTGTAATGGATAACAGATGGCAAGATATCTGTCATAAGACATGAGGGCTAAGTTATAAAACTGCACATTTGCATAAGTGTACAAACAGAAAATCTGCAGATAGCAAGATGAATAAGAAACCGTGTGAATGTCTGAGAGGATCTGAACCAGGAGGAATGGAAACAGCCCTGTACTACCAAACAGCTCATTTACAAACAGGCTGCAGAGGAAAAGGTACATGGGTTCATGTAAGCTTCTGTTCATGCAGATAACCACAATGAGCAGCAGGTTGGTACAAATAGTTACAACATAAAAACACATACTAATCATGAACAATAAGTATTTAAAGAGTCCAAGATCAAAGTAAGCACCAAAAGTAAAATAGGAAACCTGTGTGGAGTTTAACATCATCATTATCATCCGTTGGTTTCACAACATTATAATTCAAGAGATCAAACTAGTTTAGATTTACTTTCAGGTTTTTTCTGGACTCACTCCATGAACACATCATTGAGCCTTTGAACAGAAAAGCTGTCACCTCGCACAAAGACACATTCAATAAGATGTTTAGCTCATAAACAACAGAACAATTGGGGACAATGTTTGAATCCTTACAATGATCTGCTATGTAGTCCTGATGACTTTGGAATCGCAGCAAAGCTCTTTCTTTGCTTCTTATAACTCTTCAGGTGAACTGATGTTGCATCATTACCACAGGACACCAACTGATGTCACCAGCTATTACCATATTACAAAGCAGCAAAGGTCTGTTTAACCAGTCTTAATTATTTCTCTCATATTACCCATAGCTGTAGACATCGACCTATATTTTGAATAGTCAATCAACTAGTCATAGAGGAACCTATTGTATTTCAAGGGATTATTATTATTCTTTCCCTAAGGAATTTTCCATTTTAGAGGCCTTCATCAAAATCAAAAAGTTGTTAAATTTGCCATGCATATCAGGATTGGTGAAAAATGTGATATTTTGGGGGTCTCACATTTGGGTATAAAGAAATGCCTCTTTAGCGCCCCCTTTTGTACCACACTACGCCATTTCCCCCCCCCCCCCCCGATTGACCGGGCACACATGTGCTCCTCGACATGCTCTTGTTTTGAGAAGATATGAGCTAATGAACTTCGCAAGGGGTGTGGCTTAATCTGGCAAGACTCATAACTTCCAAATCACTTGGCCTGCCCTCACCGATATTGTAGCATGTGTAAAAGCAATGAGAACTGATCTTCAGAAACAAAACAGAAAGAACACCGGAATAATAATTCAAAGAAAAGTGATCTTCAAATCTGCTCGGTCTTCTGCATTTGGCCACATGTTCTCATCCACATCATACCTGATATCTTCTCTGGCAAGGCATCGTGGGAAGAATCTTTTTGCATGCCTTATCCACCCCTGGCAGTGTTCAGCTGTGATGTCTTGGCATGCGGCATCCATTGCACCCAGGAGGGACATTTGGTCATGTGGACGATGGTCAAAAACCTTCCATCTCCAGGCTGAGACAAACTCCTCAATGGGGTTGAGGAAAGGGGACACCATCCTTGGATGGGCGTCAAACCAGGCTGTGATTGTACGGGAATGGTGGAATTCTCATTAGCAATGGAATAAATACAGGGGATATATTTGTATTTCTATTCACAATATGAATAGTTGTTGACTTTGACTTTAGCCTGTAAGATTGGGTTTAGAACATGGTGTTTTCTGTTCTGACATACAAAAGCATTGGTAAATTTGGAAGTAAAAATCTATTGTTTTGGTCTTGTTTGAGCTTGTGCGTAAACGGAGTTTAAGCATTTTAGATTTGTGTTAATTATAAGCATTATATGTACAGAAATGTGTTAATAGTATAGCTTACACATGCGGATGTAGTGCTAACTGTAAGGTAGAAAAACGTCCCTGTATTCCTTCCTCCTGTTCACCAGATAAAAAGGCCCTCCCGGGGAACTCCGGGGGTCGGTCAGGGAGCCTCCGGGGGTCGGGGGCTCCGGCTGCACATCGTAGACAGAGGCAGGAAAACGTTTTCCACAAACAAAAACAGACTTTAATAGTCGCTGAGTCTTGGTGCAGGTGTAGCAGGATGACTGCTCTTCCACTCGCAGTTTAAGTCTTCAGTTTGATTATGTTCATCCTGAGTGATGTCAATTTTTTTAGTATAATGAGCTCAGTCTTCCTTTGGGGGATTCTTGACATGGTTAAAAGAAGCAGAAGCAGAAGTATCGAATCAGTTAGGGGGGGCGGACTAAAGCAGGTGAATGTAAGAGGCCCCATAATGTCATGAATTAATTGTGGTTTATTATTTCTAATCCCAACATTATATTTTTAATAGAAGAAATGATATTAAATCTGTTTTGTGTTACACGCAATTCTGTTTGTGTGAGGAGGATCATGATCAACTCAACAAAGGTTTCTTATTTCATCCTTTCTGCCTACGTGGACACCGGGCTGTTGAAATACTTGTGGTTCATGGTCATCATGTCTTTGTATGTGTTGATAGTTTGCTCCAACCTGCTGCTCATTGTGGTTATCTGCATGAACAGAAGCTTACATGAACCCATGTACCTTTTCCTCTGCAGCCTGTTTGTAAATGAGCTGTTTGGTAGTACAGGGCTGTTTCCATTCCTCCTGGTTCAGATCCTCTCAGACATTCACACGGTTTCTTATTCATCTTGCTACCTGCAGATTTTCTGTTTGTTTTTTTATGCCTGTCTGGAATTTTTCAATTTAGCTATCATGTCTTACGACAGATATCTTGCTATCTGTTATCCTCTACACTATAACACATGTATGACATGTATACATTTGTTCTTCTCTCTGTTATCTGGTCCTATGCCTTCTTTTTATGTTTTGTTCCTGTCATATTGAGCAGCTCTTTACAACTGTGTGGGAACATCATTAACAAAGTCTACTGTGACAACTACCCCATAAACAAACTGGCCTGCTCTGATACAACAGCCAGCAACATCTATGGCCTCTTTGCTACCTGTCTCACGGTTGCATTCCCTGTTTCTCTAATCCTTTTCTCCTACATGAGGATCCTGAAGGTTTGTTTCTCTGGTTCCAAACAGACCAGACAGAAAGCCGTCAGCACCTGCTCACCTCACCTCGCTTCTCTGCTCAACTTCTCCTTTGGGTGTTTCTTTGAAATAATACAGAGCAGATTTGATATGAATGGTGTTCACAACATGATAAGAGTGTTTTTATCCTTGTACTGGCTCACCTGTCAACCTCTCTTAAACCCTTTTCTACATGGCTTGAATATGAAAAATATCCGCATCCGATGTAGAAATCTGATTTTTTTATTTTTATGGAAGCCTTAGTATCATCCTGCAGATTTTCTGGTTTTATTTAAATGCATTGTGCTTTACTAACATAACCATAGTATGGATTATATAAAAAATACTTTAAATTATTGAAACTTTAGTGCTTTAAGGGAACATTTAGATTCATATTATGTCAACATGAGTAATATATATGACTTACAGTTAGATATGAAGATGGGTAAAAAATGTGTGTAGTTCCACTCAATAAACAAGAATGCTTTTAGTTTTCATGTTTTAATTACGGGACCTTTCAGTAAATCTACAGCAGGGAGGCGAAGCAAGAAGACTGAACATTATGGACACTTTGTTATGAGGTCCACTACTCTAGCAACCTGTTTTGTACCTTTTGCCATTTAAAATGGCACAAGCCTAAAGGGTGATCAGCAGCTCTAATGTAATATGTCATTAGTTTATTGTTCAATAATTCCTGAGGAGGTAACTTAACCCAAACTCCCTCCGTCTCCCTTGTTTCCTTCTAACCAACACACCTGAGATGATGAACCAAAGGCAGTCCATGAAGGGGAAAAAATACTGATTAACGAAATAAATAAAAAAAGGGAACCAAAAAAAAGAACAATCAGGAAACCTTTATTGCCATCATATGTTGGACATACATGGAAATTGTCTTGGCGGTCGGTGCATGATGGAAGACATTAATGACAACATAGTACAGCAATAAGATGAAAAGAAAAGAAAAGCATAATAAAATAAATGCTATGGGTTAGTACGCTAAAGCTATGGGTTAGTAAGTTAGAGGAGATAAGATAAAATTAGAAATAAAAATAAAGATAAAGTGCACCAGCTAAACAAAGTGACGATGTAAACAATGTACGTTATGTACGTATTGGTGTGTATTGGAGTGTATTGGTGTGTATTGGAGTGTATAACACTCAACAAGTCAACTAGGAAGAACTGCATAACAGATGAGACACACAGGTACAATGCAGATTTATTCTGGAGTGAAATGTAGGAAGAAAGTTTTCATGGAGCAACTTTTTGACTTACAAAAGTACTGAAGAAAATAAAATGAACACAAAGCGCTTGTACAAGAGCCAATAAAGTACAGAGACAAACATGAAACTAATTTGAGGGGGCAGAATATAATGCTCAATAAAAAGCATAATTTGTCTAAACAAGTCATTCTTGATCTGTATTTTAAACAAAACCTCAGCCAACCGTAGGGCTGCAGAGAAAGCATTCCATAGCTTTCCTCCATAGCTCCTGTTGATTACTGATGACTCCTTACCTTCCTTACGTGTTTGACAGAGTGCTCATTCAGGCACTTTTTGTCCTGCAATACTGCAACTCTCTTCTTGCTGTGGACCCTGTCTCTGCCACCAGTCCTCTGCAACCCGAACCTCTACAGCTACGACCCATGTCACATCAATTACTCCCTGCACTACAGCTAGTCTTCAGGCCTCTGCATCTAGTCCATGGACCTTTCAGCTGGTCTTCAGGCCTCTGCATCTAGTCCATGGACCTTTCAGTCCATCTCCATACCTCCGCACCCAATTCATAGGCCTTTCAGATGCTCTCCAGACCACTAAAATGATGATGATGATAACTTTTCTGTTGTGAAATTGGCCTGCTCTGACACGACAGCCATCAACATCTATGGACTCATGTAAACATTATTTGGTCTTGCAATTGTGATTTTTTACACCTACATGAGGATCCTCAAAGTTTGTTTATGTGGTTCCAAACTGCTGTCAGCACCTGCACACATGTATATGTGGCCTGCTATTGGAACCAGTGTTCATTTTGGCAGCCATCTTTTAGACGAAAATGCATGTTAGCTTTAGATAGATTTAGTTATTTTAATCCTTTGTAGTTTTAGTCTAGTTTTAGTCAAGAAGCGCTGCCCCCACAGTGACCGAGCGATCTGGCTCCGTGGATGATGTCATCATGACATTAATAACCACCGTACGGGGGCCGTACTTTGCCCGTGTCTGTTAGTTGGACGTGAATAAAAACATATTGTGACTTCGTCACCACCTACATTTTCGTTTCGTCTCGTTAACAAAAGTTAGCATAGTTTTATAGATTTATGATTTTCATTCGTCTCGTCTTAGTCTTGGGAAAAAGGTTGTTAACGAACATTTTTCGTCATAGTTTTTGTCAACAAAATTAACACTGCTCCTTTGGGTGTTTCTTTGAAATAATACTGAGCAGATTTGATATAAAAACTGTACATAATGTGATGCGCATCTCAATCCCATGTTGTATGGACTGAATTTGAAAGGAAGATATAAACGTATTGATTTATGTATTCATTATTTGTATGGTGTCATCACTTTCTGCTTGCTGTTAGATTAGCTGAAACGTGAAGTCAGAGTCTTACATGAAGCACGTATTTTAGACAGATTCAGTCCGTACATACATAACACAGTAGTTCACTAACTGTTTCTGTCAGGGTTTTTGTGGGTCCTAGTACACCATGACAATCTAGGATTTACCGTTTTAAACTATATTTGCTAATTAGTGATTTTAATTTCGGGAGCAGGACCACGCCTCCAACCTGCTTCTTCCTGTATTCCCATAAATACAGCTGCACCCACTCGTCTCGTTCTCGAGTACGCATTGTAAAACATGGCCGAGGTCAGGTAACACCCGATCGAACGTAAGCGCGTTACTTGCGACCACCTTACCTACATTAGGCCATCGAAATCCTAAGTCAGTGAGGCTCACGCCGCCGAGACGTCCCACCTCCTCCAAGCCACCACATCTGCTCGGCGTAACCTCTGGCACTGGGATGCCAGACCTTCACGCCTCCCGGTCTCACAATTCGTGGCTACGAGTTGGAGCTACCAGTACCGGGATACCAGCTAACGTTAATCTTTAACAATTACATCTAAAAACGTAACAACGTAACACAACAATTATTAGCATAATGTCAAAGGCCTGCAGCATGGTGTGAAGAAGTGGAACATGGGGCCGTAGAAGCAGTGTCTGATAAAGAATGTTACATCAACACATGATGTAGTCCAGTTGGTTTATGCTCCACCCTGATTGGTGTAAACGGATCTCATCATTTTGAAACCTCATGATCTAAACAATATTGTTTGTCAGTATCCATAAAACTATGCACTAAGGGTTATGCAGCAAATACTTCTCATTCTGAGATGTTGTATTGATTGATAGTTGGATCATTGTAATGAAATGAATGGACAACCATTTCAACTGTGATTTTGAAACAGTACTTTGATGCTACATTGAGTCATATTGAACAGGTGATTTTAGTTTAATGAACAAATGACCTTTGGTTTTTGTGTTTTGTATCCAAGCAATTGAAATTAGCGGCCAAGGGATTGTAAAAAACGATAATGTTCCGGTGGTATTTCATAATAAATTGTTGAAAAATGATATCAAGCTTCTGAAAATAGCATCAAAGTGATTGTAAAAACCTGTAGTGAGAACATTAAATTGTTAGGCTTAGGATACTTGGTGCTCATAGGTAGACTCGGTTTGCAGTGCAAAGCAAGGCATCCATCTCGACACACATTACCATGTTACAGGTACCCACGGCTGTAAATCAATCAGATCAAAAAAACCCACAAACATTGCTTCTATAGCATCCGTGTACGCTTGCAGTGTAATTCACACACACACGCACACACACACACACACACACACACACACACATGTCCATGAAGTTAGACAGACAGGTGTGTAAGGCCAATAATTTCCCTGTACTTATTATTATTACTTATTACAGTGATGAAGCTTCCTGTGGTCACCACACAGGAGCCCAAACACTGCTGTGTTTCTCCTTGTAACCATGGTGACAGCAGCGCATCCTTCAATGATGCAGCGCATGGTTGCTAATTGGGCCCATTAGTGAAGCCAGTCTGAGCCTCTAGAGCGTCCAAGTGTCCACAGACTCCTCCGGGACTCATTACTGTCCAACAATACAGTAAACACACGTACGTATACATGTCCTCAGAGCAGAGCTTGGACCTCCAGACGACCCCTGAGAGTTAAGTCGAGGGGACTTCAAAATAGTCTCAACCTGAAATCAGCGGTTCATTCACACTGGAAAGAAATAAATATACATTGTATTAAAACCTGTAGAGTATAAAATAGTCATGGAAAGTTGGGAAAAACAACTTGTTTCTATCCAGATGGGCTTGAAACCGCCATCAAACGAAGTTAAAGGATTTATACACTAATTGGCCCTTGGGATCATAAAGACAAACT
Source organism: Pungitius pungitius (assembly GCF_949316345.1). Classification (NCBI taxonomy): domain Eukaryota; kingdom Metazoa; phylum Chordata; class Actinopteri; order Perciformes; family Gasterosteidae; genus Pungitius; species Pungitius pungitius. Next base: position 463,101 of record NC_084902.1, read on the forward strand.
GGGACTACGTAATACAAACACACAAAGAAACCCACAGACATGATGGAACACAGGTTGCATTCTATCAGCGCTCTCTGCAGGACATTCGCTGTATTTCTCTCCTACAATATATTTTCACTTAGTCGTCGCTTCTCACGTTATTTGTCCTCTATCTTCTGTTCTGTGTCTGCTTTTTTGTCTTTTGTCCTATCATTTTTCCAATGTCCTCTTGTCCTCTTATCCTGTGACCTCCTGCTTTCTGTCCATGTGTCTTCTGTCATCCTGTCTTGTGTTGTCTAGCTACTACTTGTTTCTCTTTAGACATTTATTGGTAAATGGCAATAATAAATGAAGTCCTCTCAATTATTTTATTCATGGTTTGATGTCAGGTGTGTAACCTTGGAGACGGATCTGTGAACACAGAGACACAAAAGATCAGTTCCATTGCAACCATATAATAAAAAGATCTCATGGTGCTCAGCTCAACTGTGTTTTAATTATTTTATTTTTCATCATATTAACAATATAAACAATTTACCCAAATTATATAAATTAAGAGATGATGGCGCGTAGTGCAGTGCGCTGGGGGCCGCAAGGTTGGTGGCTTGAATCCTGGCTGCTCCATGTGCCATGTCGAAGTGTCCCTGAGCAAGACACCTGACCCCTAACTGCTCCCCAGGCTAAAATGTAATGCACGGTCTATAATGCAATGTAAGTCGCTTTGGATAAAAGCGTCAGCTAAATAACATGTAATGTAAAAGAGATGTTTCTTCATATCTTTACTTTTTCAAAATAACGTTATTGCTAAACATCATGTGAACAATCAGTAATGTGTAGTGTCATCTCTAGGTGTCAGCGTGACGCCGTCACATGGTCCATGACATCATCACCATTGCAGTTTTTTACAGTCGCTCGGACACATTTCTCAATACTTAGATCACTTTTTCAAAAATCTTCACACAGTGAGGACAACAGAAGTATATGTGGGCTAAACTGAAGATCAATTCTTATTGCTTTGGCACAAAATGCATTCAATTGCATCGTAGTTTTAGTGCATTTTGAATGTGAAATGAACTGCTGTGGCGAGCTGAAAGTTGCTTATGAGAACTGTGTGAAGAGTTTTGAAAAAGTGACCGTGAGTGAGAAGTATTGAGAAATGTGCCCTAGCGACTGTAAAAAAACTGTAACATTCAGTCTGATCTCACTGGTGTGAAAGTGTTCAAGTCGGATCAGGTGATAAAAACATGGGCGGGGCTACATGCTGATTGACAGATCTCTAATAGACCATAAAGTGGAGAATGCTTTAGGGCGGGGCTTCACACTGATTGACAGATCTATATTAGACCTAATTGACCCAGTTCTGATATACTTGGGGAACTAAAAACTACTACCCGTTACCCCCTAGTGGCAAATTATTTTATTTTTTGTCCTTTTAATAAATGTACTTTCTTTATGGTGGACATAGAAGCTCTGGGAAAGAAGCTGCTCCTCAGTCTGTTTGAGCGTGAACCTGTTCCTTGGTGGCAGGGGACAAACAGACTGTGACCTGGCAATGGTTGGCTCCTAGCTGATGTTGCTAGCTGATGTTGCTAGCCTTCTTGTGTAGAGGGCTAGCATGCGGCTAGCATACACCGTATCCACAGTCGGGAGCTTGGTCCCTATGATCCTCCGAGTCCTGGGACCACCCGGGCCAGGTCTCTCTGCTGGTGCACAACACGGCAGCGCAGTGGCACAGAATTGACTCAATGGTGCTCCTGTGGAAGTTGAGCAGCAGCATATAAGTGAGTTGGGCTTTCTTTAGTTTCCTCAAGAAGAGCCTCTGGGCTTTCTTCACCAGGGGGCAGGTGTTGATGGACCATTTGAGATCCTGTGTGATGTGGATGTGGATGGTGTGGTCTTTCTGGTTACAAGGCAGGATTGATCCATGCTTTGATCTTGTTTGCTCTACATTCTGACCATCTGAATGTTCAGCTGAAATGAGACCCATCAGACCAGGCAACTTCCTCCAGTCTTGTATTGTCCGTTGTGGTGTTGTGTGTCCTTGGTTGTATCGAGGTGTTATTTGAGTTCCTGTTCCTTTCTATCATCTGGACCAGTCTGCACGTTCTCCTCTGACCTCTCACATCAACAAGGCTTTCATCTCCACACAGATGCTGCTCACTGGATGTCTTCTCTTTTTGGGACCATCCTCTATGAACGCTAGAGATGGTTGTGTGTTTAAATCCCAGTAGATCAGCAGTTTGTGACGTACTGAGACCAGCCCGTCTGGCACCAACAACCATGTTAAAGTCACTTAAATCCCCTTTGTTCCGCGTTCTGATGCTCGCTTTGACCTTCAGCAAGTTGTCTTCACCACGTCAAAGGAAAAGAGCAGGGGATGTTTTAGGGTTGGGCTGAACGGTTAATGACAGGGTTATGGTTACGTCCTCCTCAGTTCTTGTTTGTTCATCGGTTGATAAAAACAAGATGGCAACAGCCAAACGCGGAACTGGAGGCTTTAATAACATCTTCAAACCAATAAGTCACATCATAACGACTTTATGACTTCGCCCACACTACCTCCTTGTTTTGAGGAATTGGATTTCACAGCAGAGTTTAGGCGAAGCTCATAGGAAACAAATACAGACTTCACTTTAAATCATCAACTCAGGATGGAGAACTGTTTCAATCTAAGTCCTTCCTTCATTAAGAAAATCTGCTAATGAGGCCGAGTCAAGGAGAACTTGTTAAGCTCCAAGTCCCAGCAGTCTGACCGAGAGCTCCTTAATCCCGGCGTCCTCCCATGTGCAGAGCTCGTGGCCAATCGGCATGCAGGAACAACGTCAACAAGCGAAAGGCCCCAACGGGAGGAACCGGTGATTTGATTCTACAGTTCAAACCTCGGAGGAGATCCTGCTCGTTTAGTCCAAGGATTCAATATCACAACGTGTTAATTGTTTGATTTCTCAGCACCGATCATCTAAGACTTATAGAAAATAATTGCAGGGAGCAAAAGGTGGAGAAGTAACAGACTTTAGGCTTCAGATTTGATTCATTGTGAGGAAAAAGTTGATAAAATGTATGTCTTGACGTGGTATGACCATTCTTCATTGTGGCATATTTGTGGTATTTTTACTTAATGAATTAGTTGAATAATAAATATGATGAATTATAAATATGATCATCTATTATTAATTAATCATATTTATAGATCTAGAATACAAGGATTGTGTACTAAAGTGTTCTAATAATGAGTGAACATAAATAATGATTCTGACTCAGCCAATCGGAGTGCTGCTGCGTTTAGGATCAGTCTTCCTGTGGGACGTTTGGGCTCCGGTATAATAAGACGAGCCGAGTCCCTCCTGTCAACCATCTGAGGAACTTCAGCAGGTAGGAATATGATTCATAGATATTATAATATAGATCAGTTTGGTTTATTCTTCTGATATTAACTGTGTTCAATAACTAACCAGACATGGAGTTTTTTATTAGATTATATTAAAGTAGTCAAATTTCATCGTAAATGCGCCCAACATATTGCTTAAGTTATGGTGTTCATTATCATTATAATTAAAATATTTTAACTGCAGAGATACTTCACTTTTTTTCACTATTACTTTTACTGCTCTTTTACTTGCGGATTAAATTTCACAGAAAAACCTGCAAATACCTGTAAATATTTAGTTTGAAGGAAACTGAAGATCAGACGTTCTGAAAAGACGTTTCAAGGTTCAAGGTTTGAATCCTCCATTTTCTGTCATGCTTTTATTGTGAAATATAACTCACCTACAAGTGAATAATTAGATTGAAATTAGTGAAGTTGTTACTCATTGAGTTCCACCAGTACTTTGAGTATTAATACGTTTTAAAGTTGAAGGTTTTCAAACAAGAACATGTGCACACTGAAATATGAATGTCTTAATACATTGATATTACCATCTTTACTTTTTTAGTAAGACATTAACAACTATATGCTTTCATTCAATACAAATTCTAATAATGTATGAATACATCGTATAAGTATGTATTTAAAAATCACAAACTCGTGTATTGTACTTTGTATTGTGGAAGTAAGTCACAAAACTTTTAGATAGAAATGAAAGGCTTCTTTGTTAGAGACAAAAATGTATTAATGCATCATTAAATATGTTTAAAATATTTAAACTAATGGTGAAGATATCTAATAATAATAATACATTTTATATTTATTTACAGAGCGAGCAAAACATAGGTAAAACATAGTTAAAGTAAAGTAAAAGCTATTAAAACATAAAGCTTGTGATAAAGAGGATGTGAACCGAAGGTGGAACATCTGCAGCTCATTCGTCTTCCTGAGAGAAGATTCTGAGCTGAACAGAATTCTGACTCACATTTTTCAAATATTTGGTCTGGAAACACATTGATCCTAAAGTGTTGGGTGCTGAGTTACAGGTGTTACATTAGTACCTTTTTTACTATAAGTAAATAATAAACGTGTCATTATAACGAGCTTCTGCCAGGCTGATCAGCATATGATAATATACGTAATATTTACACAATGACTTTGAGTTGTCTGCAAAAAGGTAACGGAGTCGGTCCTCTGAATGCTCTTGTGTTGCTTCCTCTGAGGCCGCTGTGCGCTCGGGCCGAAGCAGGCGCCGCGATGGAGGCTTCTGCGGGCCGGAACTTCTCCCACACCTCCTTCCTGTTCCGGGGTTTCGACGGGCTGCAGAAGCAGCGGGAGCTGCTGGTGCTGCCGCTCTGCGCCTCCTTCCTGGCGGCGCTGCTGGGGAACGGCCTGCTGGTCCTCGTGGTGCTCTGCACGGAGAGCCTGCACAGCCCCATGTACGCCCTCATCGCCGCACTCTGTGCGGTCGACCTCCTGGCGGCGACTGCCATCGTGCCCAAGATGCTGCTGGGCCTCCTCTTCGACTGGGACCACATCTCATTGGCCGGCTGCCTGGCTCAGATGTTCTCAACCCACTTCCTGTCGTCCCTGGAGTCCACGCTGCTGCTGGCCATGGCGCTGGATCGCTACGCAGCCGTCTGCCGGCCGCTGCGTTACACCGAGTTGGTGGGCGCGTCCGCCTTGGCCAAGCTGCTGCTCTTCGCCCTGGTGCGCAGCGGCTCCGTCATGGCCACGCTGGTGGCGCTGGCGGGTTCGTTGCAGTTCTGTGGCTCCAACGTGATCCTCCACTGCTACTGTGACCACATGGCGCTGGTCAGCCTGGCGTGTGGCAGCACAGAGAGAAACGTAGCGGCCGGCCTGGCTGTGATCGTGTGCTTCGTGGGCGTGGACATACCACTCATCTTTTTCTCCTACGTGAAGATCCTGGGTGCCGTCCTGAGGGCGGCGGCCGCCGGCGAGCATCGCAGCAAGGCCTTTCACACGTGCGGCACTCATCTGATGGTCATGATGTGTTTCTACCTGGTGGGGAGCGTCACCTTCCTCTCTCACAACCTGAAAATCAACATGCCGACCAACGCCAACACCCTCATGGGCGTGGCCTACATTCTGCTGCCGGCCACCATCAACCCCGTCATCTACGGCGTCCGGACCAAGGAGATCCGCAGCGGCTTTCTAAGGCTTTTCAGAGCAAAGAAAATGACCACGTTGAGGGTTTCTGCTGCTGGTACAACCAAGACGTGACAAAGACGGTTCCAAATCCCTCAGTTTGGTCTTCTTGTCTCTTTGAGTCACAGATTCTATATGAACTCAAACTTCACCTCATCTACAACAAAGGAGAAGAAAGAAGGGAATAAATGACTGCTGCAACTATTCTTTTGTATCGTAAGCTTTGTGAGCATTAGCAGGTTGGTAACGTTATCCATAGCTTTATTAAGCATTACCTGTGTATAGTTAGCATTAGCTTTAAAATAGCTTTAACATGAGGCGTTATTTTGATCAAACATAAGCTTTACGATAGCTTGTATAGTTATATAGGCATTAGCTTTATCAAGCATTAGCGTAAGGTGTAAATACAACTTTCTGTTGTGTGCTGATTTTTCTCCATCAAACTTAAATTGGGAAGATTTTTAGGAATCAGGAATCAGGAAACGTTTATTGCCATCATATGTTAGACATACATGGAATTTGACTTGGCGGTTGGTGCAGAAGACAGTACAATAATGACAACATAACAACTACGTAGGGGTACCTAATTCGCAGTCAGAGCATGTGTGAATAGCAATCTAAAATAATTAGGTGCCAAAAGTTATATTGTTATATTAGTTGATATTGAGTTTCCTTCCTCCTTCCAAGTGAAAGAGAACAAATCACCAGAAAACGGTTTGATTTCTACAATGTAAAATGTTCTTTAAGAACAATTCATTGGTTTGTGTTCCATAATAATCTTGAAAACAATTATGAAACACACACAAAGAGGTAGCCATAAACGTCCTTTAATTAAAGATGTAGTGGAATAACATAGAATAACATGCAGACTGGTCCAGGAGGATGTCAGCTGGGATTGAATCCAGCCCCTCCGCCTCCCTCTATGGCCTTTATAGAAAATGACCAACTGATTGCAATAACATACAGGCCCTTTCAAAATAAAATGTATGCAGATAATGTTAAAAACGTAGAAGTTTTGATCTTTATCCTGTGATGTCGCAGTTCATTCAGGTAAACACAACCATAACACACACCCACACACCCACACACACACACACACAGACACACAATCGTTTAACCTGGATTCTGAGATTAAAGGTTTAATAACATTTGTTTTAATTCCTTTTAGCCTTAAAGTCCACTAAAGGACCATTCCAGTGTTTTTGCACACTTTTTGTTTACAAATTTCTGCTGATTATTTTAAGAATCATTAAAAATAGATTATATTTTATTTCTATTAAATTCCTCTTTCAGAGCAGCCTAACAAAGTTCCTGAAAGGGATAAATTAGGGAATTAAATTTATGTTTGAATGTTTAAGAAATGTGAGATAGATAATCGCATAGGTGGATGGAGAAATAGATAAATGATCCATCGATTGATCTTTACTAGCTAGTAGCAAAGATAATTATTATTGATTATAATCAGGAATGATCGGATGATTGCAGTAGCTACCGATAGCAGCTATTAGCTACTAGCTAACACAGATGGATGTTGTAGTTTCATATTGGTATTGGTTCTTCGGTTTAGCTTTAGCAGCATCATATGAACATTCAGCAGAACCACATCTGTCATCATCCATCGATGATGTCAACATGCTGTACGATGGTTGTCGATGATCTGCTAGCTAACTAGCTATGGATGAATTGTTGGTTGACTTTATTGACTGAATAATCTACTGTGAACCTAGTTAAACATGGAGTTCAGCCAGTAGATCTATACATGATCCGATCTTAGCAACTGTTGTTGTTGATTAAAGGACTTCCTGGGGGACGTGAAGAGGAGGCGCTCTGCTTCAGGGACAGTGAAGGTGAGTCCACGGTGGAGATCCTCATGAAACCCTTTTAAAGCCACGGCCGTCCTCTGTGAAGGTTGATGATGAAGCCTCAGAGCATTTCATGCACACTCGGCCACAGGCTCCATCTCGGCCAATGGATCTGCTCCCTCTGACGGGCCTCTGGGTTGTCCCGGGGTTCGATGGCTGAACTGTTCCAGAGAGCTTGAGGAAGACACTCTGACACAACACACGAAACTACTCTGGACACAACGTTACTCCGGCTCTCTCCCTAGTGGAGACACGTAGGACAAAGGGACATTTTGGAGGCATGCTGGTGGCCGCGATGGCGTCCACCGCCTAGGTCGGCCCGCCGTCCGGGGGGGTTGGCGGCGGCGGAGGAGCTGCCTCCCTCTGAAAGACAAGACTGTGTGGCGGTAATCTAGCTTTTTTTACACCTCCAGGAGGAGGCAGGAAAGTCGGACATGAACGAGGGACACAAATACGGCACCGCCGGGTGTTTGGAGGGCGGCGGGACAACCTCCACCAGCTTCACTGAGACGGCAGCGGCGCGGCGGGCCTTTATCTGTCGTCCAGTTTGGGTGAGTCCGCCGGCTCCTCGTCTTCTTCCTTGTCTTCCTTCGCTCCACCAATCAGCCGCTGGCGGGCGAAGTCTTCGAAGATTATGTCATCGTCGCTGGGAGAGAAGGGGGGGGGGGCAGGAGGAGGGGTGTCATAAGAAATCCATGAAAGGAAACGAGAGTCCAGAAGTGAGAAGAACTCAGGAGACATCTGACCAAACCGTCATGTTAAGTGAATATTTGGTGGTCCAGCAGTTTAAAGACTCTGATTACTGGAGATGAGCTTTAACAGGGATTGTCGTTTGGGTTAAAATCACATACAAAAGTCAGGTGACCAACGAAGAACAAGTTTCTTGCAAAATGTACAGAAGGCTTTTGTGATTATTGGCAGGTTTGACTGGAGCTGTGCTTCATGAGTGTGTGTCTGGTTCCATCATCCTCCTCTCCGAGCCGACAGACTTCCTCTCAGCTCATTTCCTGTGAGCATTAAGACGCATTAAGAACTCTGCTAGTGAAACGCTGATATCGACAAGGCAGTAAACCCCGGCAGAGACAATCGGGACAGGAAGACAGAGATACAAAAAGAGAGGGAGACAGATAGCAGAGAGACAGGAAGAGAGACAGAGACTTACTTTGTGTCAAACTCAATCAGGTTTGTGTCGATCGGAGCTTCATCAGGAGCTGAAGAGCGATAGAGAGAGATGTCTTTTAATCAATAAACTTAGTGATGACAATGATGAGCATATGTATGAAACTCATCAGTCAGAATGTTTCCAGTCGACATGATTGAAGGATTCAGCTGCGACGTGGACCTTCAGTTAGAGGCTAATAAATTCCAATTTTGGTGACTTGTCTTAAATTCAGTCCTATGTAATACAAAGATGTAACGTAATGTAACTGTAAATGTGATTTAGAGGTGGAAATAAATGTCATTAATTGCAGTCATGTGACTTGTGACCCTCAATGGGAATTTGAGTTCTGTGAGTGGTTCAGAATCAGGACCAGGACCGAAAACGGGACCAAGACGTGACCTCGACCCACCGTCCCTGTAGACAGACTCTTCTAGCGGCTTCGGGTGCATCAGCGTGAACGGCAGCTCCACAGAGACGTCGCTGAAACACAAACCATCCGCTGTAGTCATGAACACAACCATAACTATCGGAAACATCTGTCCGTGAGATGTTTAGGTGACCTCGGTAAATCTGATCATCGTTGATCTCAGAGGTGTAACAGAACATGAGCAGTTACCTAGTCGCCAGATCTCCCAGGAGCCTGAAATCAATGAATCAATAGAAATCAATAAACATGAGAAACTATCATCTTCAAAGAGATTCTACTCATTCAGTCGGTGACATCACCAACGGGGGGGTGGGGGTTCCTCTCCACACAGGAACAACAAGAGTAACTAACGTCACTGTTTCCTAAGCCGGACGCTTGAGCGGAACTTCGTCAGCGATCTCCCCCAAAACGTAATGTTTTCATATTGTTGAGTTTCATGACTATAAATGAACATCTACGTCTAATTACCATATGAAGGGGACTTGATGAGAGTTTCTCTGTGTTTTGAAGAAGATTTATTCAGGCTGATCTCTCTCTTATTTTGAAGGCCAGAACCTGGGTCCCGGATGTGTTGACAGCTTTGATAGTTATTTTGTCAATATTCCCAAAGAATTGTGTTTACAACCACGATGGAGGTCTCCCTGAGTTGGGACAATGTTTTATACGTTTTAAGCGTCCTTTTACAGAATAAGAAAGGAAATTTAGGAAACAGTGCCGTTAATAACGCAACACAGTAAATACAAAAGTAAACCACCGAGGGTAGCTAACAGCGTAGCAGAGTATCGTTTGACTAAGTAACTAAGTCCTTTAACGAGTTCTGGATGAACATAAAGTCACACAGTAGCATGATATAATACAACATTTGAAGTGGCCACAGATGAGTTTAGTTCATTTTTATTTATGAATCACAAGTTTAAGTAAGTTAAAAAAAACAAAAACAGAAATTACAGTTCACTCTTCGTCTTTGATGATATGACAGATGAATATTCTAATAAGTGAAACACTGACCCGCCTCTAGACACCACCAGCTTCACTTTGACTTTGTAGGACACGATGATGCCGAGGATCTCCTTGTTGGCTCCATCTCTCAACCTGACGGAGACAGATATCCATCAGTCACTGGTTGTCCATCACTGCTGGACAACCTTCTTCAGGCTTTTGCTCCACCTGAACCCTCCATACTAAACACCACCTTCTCTCCACCAACATCCTCCACACCTTCTACTCTGCCTGTGTAATCTTTTTTTTGGTGGGGTCGGTTAAGTTCCGGAGTAGAAAGTCCTAGTAGGAATCCAGAAGGTCAAACGAATAGTCAGCATAAAGAGCGGTGTGCTTCAGATTTGCAGTTTGTTTTTAAGGATAACGTCTGTCGGAGAATTGGGCTTTGGCTCTGATGGGATATTTTGGATAAATGCCCTCCTCCAGCCCCCTGGATCAGGACCAGTTTGTCTTCTGATTAAAGACCTACATTATTTAAGAAAGGTCCGACATAGGCCCCAAAATATCTCCAAAGCATCCTTCAATGCCTAAATTCAGTCATCCAGTTCTGACACTCATTCTCATGCAGGCTTCCAAGCGTCACGACTGCCGCCGGACTCACAGGGTGCTGGAGGCCAGGTTGGTGTCCTCGTGCTTCAGTTTCCCGTCCAGAGCGAGGCCTCGTTTCTCTCGGTTGTTGGCCAAAAACGGGGTGAGGGTGAAAACTTTGCAGAACGTCGAGCTGGGAGCGACGACGTCACTGAAGACAGAACACCCACAAAGATTAAGCCAGATATAAACTTCTGACCGGATCCACTTCTAACTATTCTAACTGGGCAACCAATCCTCTGTGGACCTTCAAGGGCCCAGGAAACATCACAACATCAGGATAGACTGAGGAAAGGTGACTCTACAGAAAGCTCTAGAACAAGTAGGTGGACCTTTGGAGAGTTCTGTCTAAATGTAACTAGAGAGAAAAGAGACTGACTCGGACTCCTCGGTGGCCACAGGGCATTTGTACTGAGCCGTGTTGAAGAGGCAGATGTCTGCATACTGTCGCACTGTGGAAACACAAATCAACATATCGATCAATAACGCAAACCGTACCGATGCATAGAGAGAAGGAACTGGTGCCTTCAAGTACCTGAGATCTTCATTTTCTTCACGGTCTTGTTTGTATTGTTGGTGACGTGGACGTTGACGCTGATCGGCTCTCCGTGGTAGTAAATCTGAGAGAAACATAATTATTATGATGACTGTTTTTGTTAGATTTATTTGCATAATAATGATCATTGTTATTATTGACATTATTATTTGTGTTATTATTATTATTGTCACTATTGTAATTAGCCTCATTATATTATCATTATTAATATTATCAGCATTGTTATTATTATTACAGTACGTTAAAAGTCTGGACACACTTTCTGATGGAATTGAATAAGAAAATATATGTAAACAAGTTAATTTTCAACTTCATCTTGTAGTTTTACTAAGAGTATAAATCTCATATAAATATATATATATACATGGATAAATATATACTTATAATATGTGTAGATGAAATCCAGGGCTCTGATTGGTTGAGAGTGAGTCACGGGGTGCATTATTCAGCGATAATGTACAGTACCTGTTCACATTGACCCATTGTTCCTTATCACTGCGCACTCAAAGTAACACATTTGTGCGACCGTTAGTTGACATTTTAGCTTTTAGCTTGGTGGTGATTGCCGGAAAAACCCGGAAATCCCCCAAATGATCGTTTTGAGGCAACGTGAGCTTTCACAACAGGACATTAAGGTGGAGTCATGATGTGAATGAATGAGATGGTGAGGGACACGATGCTGTTTACATGCACGTAGGGGACTATTTGTCTCTACACTGATGACATGTGACACACAACGTTTGGTGGCTACAACTATTTTGTGCTGAAAGGCTGGTAATGTGTTATAAAAGCAATAAGCTACTTGAGGCTGTACTTTATCTTCAATAATGTAACCGTTCGAAGGCCTAACTACACCCTCAAACTGTTACATTATTGAAGATAAAGTACAGCCTCAAGTAGCTTATTGCTTTAATAAACACCTGGGTGTTACCTCTTTGTCCAGAGAGGCCTCCAGGTGCAGAGGTTTATCGGACATCAGAAACTGTCTGGTTGTTTCTGCCGTCGGCTGAGGGCCGGCCTTCTCCGGAGCGTACTGAACCTTTCGAATGACCAGACGCACTGAGTTCCTGCAACAACACAACGCTGATGATCGTACTCCTCCTGGCAGAGGAAAACCGGAGGAGGAGGTGTTCTTTACCTGACACCCCCCCTCTTCAGGGACACGTTGGTCTGGTCCATCCTCCATTTTCTAATAAGAATGTGACCAACCGTGACGTGAATGTCATGAAGGAAAAGACTCTGGTCTGTTGTCAGACATGACCTACTGACCTCTAGAACTCAGCGATACTGGACCTGACTCTTGACTATGAGCAGCTCACATTCTGATCTGGTGTGGTTCTGGTTCTGGTTGCCTCTGTGCTGCAGCCGTGTTCCTCTCTCTCTCTTTGCAGGAAGCTTTCTCCATTTCATTTACAATTTGTTTCTTGATTTTGTCAAACTTGTACCTTTTGTGGATCTTCTCTTCAACGTTTTCGGCACAGAAAGCTTTCACCTCAAAGTCGACTCCACAGGCCTGAAGACAAACGAGAACATTGAAGACATTGAGAACATTGCCCTTGTTGAGGAGCTCTTCGCGGATGTCTCTACCTTCCCCGTGTCCTCGGGGCCCGGCTGTAGGGTTACGGAGCATGGCAGGTTCAAAGGGATCTGAAAACACAAACACAGATATTTATTGCCTCCATCGGTGGTTCCCGAATATTCTTCTGCACCAGACCCTTTTCAAAAGCGCCATCATCCTGTGCTTCTCTGTGAGTCACATTAAAGGCATGATAACTACATATGCTGATGTTAAGGGAACTCAAGCTACAACCTGGTTCCTGCAGCTCTTTGAGTTCCTGAGAAGGAATCATTTGTATCCAGACCAACGGAACATTTGTCCTGAGATAATGTCACACTAACACACTACAAATATATTGACAATACTGGATACTGAAGTGTCAGTGATGGTCTAGTACTGGAAAAAAATGAATTCATGAGTGTCAGCGATGATCTGGATAACGTTTGAACACTGTGTTGTGAACATTGACTCTAGCAACCAGTTACGTTGTTCAGCTGGTGTCTAGGTTCACTGACAAAAAGGAAAATGCCGAACTATTTTCTTAGATCAGAAAATGTTTTCATAATTCTGCTTTCTGAACAAGGAAACAACAGTGTTCCAGGTGAAGGCGGCTCGGTACCTCAAAGGTGAACGGGTGGGCTTGTTCTCCCAGTTTCTTGATCAGCCGCTCCTGAAGACGAGTCAAACTCTTCTTCTCTTCCGCCGGGGGAGGAAAGGCCTGTACGTTGGCCACAAAAAGGTCTTTGCGGAAGGTCAGTCCGAGGACATCCAGGTCTTCTCGTCCGTATCGGAAGGCACAGGTCAGAGTGACAAACACTGAAGAGAACGAGAAACACAACAATGACCTCCGGATACATGAACAATAACTGATACTCACAGTATCACATCCTGTGTGGCTACAATAGCCAAAAGCGAAGGAATGTATTCATATTTTATGTAATAAGGTTTGATATGAAGAACAGATGCTCCAGGATGCTTCCCTGAGGAACTCCAGAAGGTGTTTAAGATGAAGAGCAAACAGCATATTTGAGAGGAGTTCCCTGAGGCCGAACAAACCTCCAACAGGTTGTTTGGGATCCATTGAGAATTCATGAGATTAAGAAGAAACAAATGTCATTGTGTGAGTAATGTTAATGGCTTGTTTTACACCTAAAACAAATTCTAACAAAACAACAATAGACAACACTATTTGGTAGAACAGGTATGCAACAAAGTAGTCGAACCAGAAGTGATCTCTAATAACGTTCTACCACATCTCATTCCAGTGGAGACATTGTATATCAAGAACATTTTTGACAACTCATTTGGGAAAGTTATTTAATCTGTGATAGAAAATAAAAAACTGCATTTAGATGCTAGAGTTAGGAAACCAATCCACTGTATATCGTTGCTTTGAAGTGGCTGGAGGTTCAGATGTCTCACCTTTCCTCTCCTTCAGGTACTCTGGGTCAATCAGGACGACGCCGTCTGTAGGAAGAAGATGAAGGATCAGCTGCTTTCAAAGAGTAAATTCAAAAACAGAAGGTTTGATGGAACAACAAACCAAACACATGGAGATCAGTAACAGGTGATCTCACCAACTGGCTCCACCAGGTCCACGTGGTCCACAAAGTCTCTCTTTCCCAGATATACTGTGAGCTGTGGGGCAGAACAGCGGCCAATCAAGAGAGAGTCAATTTTTAGGCCATTCATCCATGAAACCCTTGATCGTGTCCTGATTATAGCTGAAACGTTGTTCAAATGTTTCAGGTGTGTTTTACGTCACACAGGTGTTCTCAGGTGTGTCTCAGTTGCATCTCAGGTGTGTTTAGGGTGTGTCTCAGTTGTGTCTTAGGTCTTATGTTTCAGGTGTTTCAAGGGTGTTTGAGGTGTCTCAAGTGTGTTACAGGTGTGTTTCAAGATATACTTTAAGGAGATGATGACTCACCTTTCCATTGGGACTGGCTTTCTTAAACACTCTGAAAAAAACAGGTAGTAAACAAAGGTCAACCAAAACGATCGTAGTTTAATCATCAGAGCAACAAAACATCTTAAAAACATCCACGTGTTTCCTGTTTTTTTTTAATTATCCTGTTTGTATTGTTATTGTGTGATTCTTGTCTCTGATTGGCTGATAGGAGGGGATGCTGACTTATTAACATACTGTTTATGTATATTACTTCGTGTTCCTGCTCATGTCTGATCAAAATGTATTTTTCTCCGATGTCCTCATTTTTAAGAAGTGTTCTGCCCCAAAATATATATTTTGTCATATGATCCTACATAAATATAGCTGAAGTTTGAGCAGGTTTCCTCTGTTCCCCTGCTGTCAATCCTCATCATCATCCTCATCATTATCATCACCACCATCAGCTTCCTGTCTCTAATGCCCCCCTCCCCTTGTGTATAAATTAGCTGCCACAGCTCCATTAGCTCTCAGCCTCCTCCTGAATGGACCTTCATCAATCAGAAGCATCAGGACTCCATTTTACTGGAAACCGCCGAGGCTCCTGGGAAAACATTCGGTGCGCTTGCTAGCTGTTCGTCATCGTCTCCACAATTAGTCCAATCAACGTTTGTGACGGAGCATCAGAATAAACTATCAATTCATCAATGATCATAATCACAAAAACAAAAATAAAGTGTATGGTGGATAATATAAATGACCTTATAAATGATTGGACTAATCATTCTCCTCATGTCTAACCCCTTATTACCTTTATTATTATTACTGTTATTAAAGGCAAAGCTTGGATGTGATGAACATAATATATAATACCACGTAATGTTTAAAGGTGAAGTGGAAAAGTTCTGCTCTCAATCGATTGAAACATAAACTGACTGATCAATATTTGCTTGTTGTGTCAGCTCGCTGCCTGAAGACTCCCTCGACACCATCATCCTCATCATCATCCCACCTGGACACTATGACATGATCACATCAAAGGTACTAAAGGCAAAACTGCTCAGTCTGCAAGATAACACATTAAATACTACAATATTATTATTGCACTTCCGCCACCTCAACTGTGACAAATATTTGCACCTCACTTTTATATTTTACACGTAGAGAAAAGCAAACAAGTATTTAATGTCATACGTTAAAGATCCTTGACATAATGAGCAGCTTCATAGATGTTTCTCATGTAAAGCAAACTGCTTTACAGACCAAAATATTTAGCAAACTAATATTTATTTAATACATATGAGAGATTGGACGGAGTTGTTGATGTTTCAATTAATACTTATAACTGATAAAGTCTCAATTTGTGTTTCGCTTTTGTCTGCCAGAATCATCATTTAGTTTTTTTTACTTTCACTAATAAATTGACTAAATTAATTGATATTTTTAACATTTCCTCTTTTAATCGGCAAGTTATGATCCAATGTATCCTGCTTTATTTAAGTTAGTTCATTTAGTCTTCTCGTTTCTGAAAAGAAAGAAACTGAAAATAGATTGGAGCTAAAGTTTCCGCTCAGATGGAAACATAAAGTTCACAACCTTTGAGATCTTCAGATCTTCCTCACTAAGCTTTGTTGTGGATGAGGACGAGGAGTGAGCTGCTCTGTATGTCTGAGCCATCACAGTCCTCTCATTAATATTCTCCTCATTCAGCCTGCAGACACACAAACACCACGGAGGTTCTGTGTGGAACCTCAGCGGCCTCCGTTTGAAGTAATACAGTTTGCCCAAGATCAACTGCGTTTACGTTAGGCAAGTTTACCCAAGATTAACCAAGATTAACCCACATTACCTAACGTAGGGTAACATTGGGTTACGTTGCATGTTGGGTTCAGCTCATTTCAACATGAATAAAGTATTCAGCTCAAGTGGGTCCAGTTAAACAGGGTTTACAGTAGAAATTACAAATGCTCGTTTCTGACTGAGCTAGCTAGCATTAGCTGTTAGCTGTAATTTCCTTCAGTGTTTGCCTTACCATTACACAGGGCCACAACATCTTCAACAAACAACACAACAACAAACACCACAAATATAGTCAGGGCCATGAATATGTTGACTTTTTTTCTCATTAGAAAAGTTGAAATGAAATAATGAAAATGTTCTTTAAGTGCAGACTTTCAGCTTTAATTTGAGGGCATTTAAATCCAAATCAGGTGAACGGTGAAGGAACTACAACAAACTCAAATGTGGCCACCCTCTTTTTAAGGGACCAAAAGGAATTCGACAATTGGCTGCTCAGCTGTTCCAAGGTCAGGTGTGTGTAAATCCCTCGTTATATCATCTACACGGAGTACATAAAAGGTATAGAGTTCATTTCAGGTGTGGTATTTGTGTTTGGAATCTGTTACAGTGAACTCTCAATATGAAGTCCAAAGAGCTGTCCCTATCAGTGAAGCAAGCCATCATTAGGCTGAAGAATCCAAACACAACCATCAGAGAGAGAGCAAAACATCAGGTGTGACCAAATCAACTGTTTGGTACATTCTTAAGAAGAAAGAAGGCCTAAAGATGACAGAAGAATCATTTCCCTGGTGAAGAAAACCCCTTCACAGTTGGCCAGATCAAGAACCCTCTCCAGGAGGTAGTGAAGCATGGTGGAGGGAGTGTTATGGCTTGGGCATGCATGGCTGCCAATGGAACTAGTTCCCTTGTATTTATCGATGATGTGACTGCTGACAAAAGCAGCAGGATGAATTCGGAAGTGTTTCGGGGAATATTATCTGCTCATATTCAGCCAAACGCTTCAGAACTCATTGGACGGCGCTTCACCGTGCAGATGGACCATGACCCGAAGCATACTGTGAAAGCAACCACGGAGGTTTTTAAGGCAAAGAAGTGGAATGTTCTGCAATGGCCAAGTCAGTCACCTGACCTCAATCCAGTTGAGCATGCGTTTCACTTGCTGAAGACAAAACTGAAGGGAAAATGCCCCAAGAACCAGCAGAGGAACTGAAGACGGTTGCAGTAGAGGCCTGGCAGAGCATCACCAGGGACGAAACCCAGCGTCTGGTGAGGTCTATGGAATCCAGACTTCAGGCTGTTATTGACCGCAAAGGATTTTCAACAAAGTATTAAAAGTGACAATTAGATTTTGGATTATATTAATTTGTCCAATTACTTTTGGTCCCTTAAAAAGAGGGTGGCCACATTTGAGTTTGTTGTAGTTCCTTCACTGTTCACCTGATTTGGATGTAAATCCCCTCAAATTAAAGCTGAATGTCTGCACTTAAAGAACATCTTCTTTCTTTATTTCAACTCCATTGTTGTGGTGTAGAGCCAAAATAATGAAAAATGTGTCAATGTCCAAATATTTATGGACCTGACTGTAAACACTACAACATCATCAAAAAACACCAGGGGTCCGTTTCAAGAAGGAGGTTCACAAACTCTCAGTCAAACCCTAAACTCTGAGTTTTGGGTTTCAGATCAGCTGTTTAGATTTGGTTCAATCAACTCTGAGTAGTTTGACTCAGAGTTGAGCGCCTGCACTGAAGGCAGCATGAAAGGAGTCATGATACGAGTTACCATGGCAACCACCCCAAACAATCGCATACGTCCCCCCTGTTGAGGTGTAAATATTAATGCAAGCGTACGGAGTTTGAACCGTCATTAGAACCAAAGCAACACGCTACTGCAGCAAAAGACAGAAACAAGGCTTAATATTTAATGTACAAACTCATCATAAAACAAACGTGTGACTAATTCACTGTGTTAGAACACACTACACACATGCTGGAAACACACACCATGCTCATATTTAACCACTAGAACACTAACCGGTCCAATGGTACTGGACCTATAATGTGTTTTATTCCTCTTTAATGGTTCTCACTGGTTTGTGTCCAGGGAACAAAGACGTTTCCTCACAGCTCTGCAAACAGCAGCTTTACTAATATTCTCCATCACGTTGTAAAGGAAACGTGATACGACACAAAGAATGTGCTGTGATGAGAGAGCACGTCCACGATGGGGGACGTTAGTCATATGAGGACAGGGAGGTTTGGACATATTTGATGGACTGAAGAAGCAAGTATTTATCTGTAAATGACAATAAATCGAATCAGGGCTCAATATTCTCTCCAACGTTTAACACCCTGTGAAGTAAAACTTCATCAACAGGATCGTCCAACAAGGACATCCATGTTCCAGAAGACACTTCAGTCTTTAACGTCACAGGATCTTTGTTCATATGTGGAAACTGATTCATTAGTGAAAGATGAATGAATGAATGAGCGCGCTGTGTCATTGGCTGGCTGCTGTCAGGGGGAGGAGCCTGTGAAAGAACCAGGTGAGGTTCACAGACTCCGTTACCATAGCGACCCTGAGCTTTAGTTACCTCCCTTTCTGAAACATCTCAAGGTGAACAAACTCTGAGTTTACACTGAACCTGCTTCTTCAAACGGACCCCAGGACATCATCAACAAACACAACGACATCATCAACAAACACAACGACATCATCAACAAACACAACGACATCATCAACAAACACAACGACATCATCTACAAACACAACGACATCATCTACAAACACAACGACATCATCTACAAACACAACGACATCATCAACAAACACAACGACATCATCTACAAACACAACGACATCATCAACAAACACAACGACATCATCAACAAACACAACGACATCATCTACAAACACAACGACATCATCAACAAACAACAACATCATCAACAAACACCACAAAATCAACAAACACCACGACATCATCAACAAACACAACGACATCATCAACAAACACAACGACATCATCAACAAACACAACGACATCATCAACAAACACAACGACATCATCTACAAACACAACGACATCATCAACAAACAACAACATCATCAACAAACACCACAAAATCAACAAACACCACGACATCATCAACAAACACCACAACATCATTAAAAACACCACGACATCCCAAATAAACATCACGACATCATCAACAAACATCACGACAGCATCAACAAACACAACATCACAAATAAACATCACAACATCATCAACAAACATAACGACAGCATCAACAAACACCACATCACAAATAAACATCACGACATCATCAAGTTGTAGTGAATTGTTTCTAAGGAACACTTTATGGGCCATACTGCAAACAAAGTTTAAAATGAGAATAAATAAATGAGAAGTTTTGATTGAGGAGCAGATTGATCACACAGTTAAATCTCTGAAACACATCTGATGAGTCAGATGAAGACACATGATTCTGTGAAGGAGAACCATTAAACAGTATCACAGATTATCAATACACAACAATAGAAATACTTCATTTCAGAGTTTAACCACTTATGTGATCCGCAAACTCAGAGAGGGTGAATGGTAGAGGGTGTCAGTAAAGACTCCAGAATCCATAGTAACGTTGAAGGGAAGTGACTTGTTCCTTTTGCTAATCAAGGATGAGTAACGTGAATACATCCTATCAGAGTAATTCAATTCATCTATTACACTCCTCTCCGTCTGTTTCCTGTCTGTCCGTACTATCAAAATAAGAGGCGAAAAAAAGAAAACGTAATGAAGAAAACAACATCAGTGGTGCTCATACTGACGTTACACTGCTGAAGGTTCTGACAGAACGTTATGTGATGTTCCAGCAACACGCACACGCACACACACACACACACACAAACAGCAGAATGATGAAAAGGAACAAACACTAAATCAAATTACCTGGTTCCTTTATCTCCCATCCTGACGACGCTGACGAGTCGACAGACGGAGAGATGATGGAGGAGGAGGAGGAAGAGGAGGGAAGCTGTCACCGTGGAAACTGAGCGGAGGACGTCTCTCTCTCTCTTGCTCAGGAAGTCGTCGTCATGCCGTCAGATTCTCCTCAGCAGGAGGAAAAACCTCCATCTGAACAAGCGACTGATTCCAGCACTCTGCCCCCCCCTCCTCCTCCTCCTCCTCCCTTCCTGTCCTCTCTCTCCCTCCCCCGCTCTCTCTATTCACACTCATTAGCAGAGAAATGTGAGAAAACATGAAAATCGCCAAAGGGGTTGGTTTTATTCCAGGCGCTGACATTAATGTCAGCTGGACTGACCTTCAGCAGCAGAAATATAAACATGAATCACAAGTTGGACACGAGTGGACGTGCGTCACAGAGACAGATGTCCATGTGATCAATTGTAGTCCCACAGAACACCTCAAAGTGTCAAAAGGCTCGAGAATCAATACTCTGATGCCGGTGCTGTAGTGCGGCTCCCAGATTTTTAAAACCTTTTATTTTGAAAAACACACAATAGCCTCCATCAAAATAAAAGGCCTAAATTAAGTGATACGGCCGTACAATCCAATATATTTCTGCTAATTGCTAATCAATATTTCCTCATTTCAGATAAAAGAGGTCAGATGAAAGGCAGCAGCTGCATCCTGTTTCCTCGTTAATGACTCGTGTGAACTCGCCTAGAGCTTCATCATCTTCACCTTCATCACGATCCTTCAGTGAAACACGAGACACACACACACACACACACACACACTTTCATTTATGGTAGCACTTAAACTGTACTTATAACTTTTATATAACATGTTTTGAAACTGCTTATTTGATGAAAATGTACTTTCTTGTTACTTGTTTTCTGAGTTTGTATCTATGTAGAAATGCACTTATTGTACGTCGCTTTGGATAAAAGCGTCAGCTAAATGACATGTGATGTAATGTAATGTAATTTACAACTATTCCTCATTCCAAGTATATTTATTAATTTTTTGTCATTAAGTAAACAAATAGCATTAAACACTTACAGTTCTTAAAATGAATAAATATTTGTCAGTTTTGATCAGGGCTGAAGTTTGATAAAAAAAAAAAAAAATAACACTCTTTTATGGCTTATTTAAAGTAACAAGCCCATCATGTAAAATAACGGTCAAATACTGGTCCCTTTGTTTCGTTTTACAGTTAAAAAGCTTAATGCATCGTCACATTCTTTTCGCCCAATCAGCAAACAGCTTAAAAACACAATTGTTCCCTTTGGCAGCTCCAAGATCAGTTTACGACATCTTCAGTGCTCAGATGTCACTCCAGAGGACGGCCCGCCTACTTTTATCCACGCTGACCACGTATTCGCCGGACAGCGACCAGGCCACGGCGCTGATAGAAGAACTAGAGAAGTCCAACATTTAGTCACAACGGTAATACGAGAGTCAAATGTATAATGTACATGGGGCGGGGTCACCTGTGTCGGTCCGGGAGGCGGGTCTCCAGCTTCCCCGTCGATACGTTCCAGATGTAAACAGCTGCGTCCGCCGAGCCGGCCGCCAGGAAGCAGCCGTCAGGACTGAAGAGAGGAGACGACATTTAAACACCTGCACCGACCAAAGTGATGAGTCACATGGCGCGGCCTCTACTGGTTCCAGTGCTTCTACTGGTCCTGCTTCGGTTTCCCTTTCTACTGGTTCTACTCTTTTGGATTCCAATCATATTTTATTGATCACATGTGAAACGGTTTGTGTGAGTTTCCTCTGGTGAAACCGTGATGATTCACCAGCTGGTCCTTTGGAACCTCAGAGGACCCAGCGGGGAACGTGTCCGTCCGCCTCACTGTCTGTCTCACAGAATATCTCTCTGCCCGTCTGTCAGCATCCTGGTCCTGCCGTTACCATGGAAACATCTTTTCTGTTTTCGACCTCAAACATCGATTGACTTCAAATCAAAATACAGTAAACTTATGATGAATCTCGTAACTTTATCACAGGTGAGCTGAGGAGGGGCCTCACCTGATCACAGGTGAGCTGAGGAGGGGCCTCACCTGATCACAGGTGAGCTGAGGAGGGGCCTCACCTGATCACAGCTTTGCTGCTGTCGCTGCCACATTTAAATCCTTCGGCTCTGAGACACAAACACAGAATGAGTCAAAGTGATCCATAATGAAGGATGAGTGACATCATCACAGCGGGACGTCTGCTCCTCACCTGAAGCACACACGCTCATTGCTCCGCCCCCTCAAGTCGACCAGCTGGAGGCAGTCGTCACGGCAACAGCTGAGCAGATGACGATGGTCGGAGCTGATGTCCAGCGAGGTGACTTTCCCCTGAGCGGGAAGCTCCTGAACGCATCGCAGCAACCTGAGGACGACATCAACCAAGACAAAACAAAGTCAAAATCTAAAGCAGGATTAGTTACTCAAATTGATCATTTTAAATAACTAATTAATATATAAATATACATTATCACTGAATTGAATCAGAACTGATCATTTATAGACTAGAAGGGAGATGCTGGTGTGTGATTAGAGGACAGAGCTGTCAATCATCAGCTGGTTCACACTCCGAAGGCCCAAGAGGGGGGGGGTGAGCTGTTGCCAAGTAACAGGGGGAGACGAGGAATTGCCATGGAAACGGTTGGTAAGAAGAAAGAGGATGACAGGGTTTAAATCTACAGTTTCTACTGCTGTGGTGAAGAGGAGGAGATGAAGGTGATAAAGAGGAGAGGAAGAGTTGGTGATGAAGAGCCTGTCATGATGAAGAGGAGGAGAAGATGATGAAGAGGAGGAGGCGGTCACCTGGTGTCCCACACTCTGATCCTGGAGTCAAAGTGTCCGCTGATCACCGAGTTCTCAGAACAAACCAGATCGCTGCAGGAAGACGACACCTCCAGCACCTCCACACCTGGAGGTATTGATCCGGTACTGGTCAGGTAGCCATTAGTCATTGATCAGTGATCAGGTATTGATCAGTTACTGGTCAGGTAGCCATTAGTCATTGATCAGGTATTGATCCGGTACTGGTCAGGTAGCCATTAGTCATTGATCAGTGATCAGGTATTGATCAGTTACTGGTCAGGTAGCCATTAGTCATTGATCAGGTATTGATCAGTTACTGGTCAGGTAGCCATTAGTCATTGATCAGTGATCAGGCATTGATCCGGTACTGGTCAGGTAGCCATTAGTCATTGATCAGGTATTGATCAGTTACTAGTCAGGTAGCCATTAGTCATTGATCAGTGATCAGGTATTGATCAGTTACTGGTCAGGTAGCCATTAGTCATTGATCAGGTATTGATCCGGTACTGGTCAGGTAGCCATTAGTCATTGATCAGTGATCAGGTATTGATCAGTTACTGGTCAGGTAGCCATTAGTCATTGATCAGGTATTGATCCGGTACTGGTCAGGTAGCCATTAGTCATTGATCAGTGATCAGGTATTGATCAGTTACTGGTCAGGTAGCCATTAGTCATTGATCAGGTATTGATCAGTTACTGGTCAGGTAGCCATTAGTCATTGATCAGTGATCAGGCATTGATCCGGTACTGGTCAGGTAGCCATTAGTCATTGATCAGGTATTGATCAGTTACTAGTCAGGTAGCCATTAGTCATTGATCAGTGATCAGGTATTGATCAGTTACTGGTCAGGTAGCCATTAGTCATTGATCAGGTATTGATCCGGTACTGGTCAGGTAGCCATTAGTCATTGATCAGTGATCAGGTATTGATCAGTTACTGGTCAGGTAGCCATTAGTCATTGATCAGGTATTGATCAGTTACTGGTCAGGTAGCCATTAGTCATTGATCAGTGATCAGGCATTGATCCGGTACTGGTCAGGTAGCCATTAGTCATTGATCAGGTATTGATCAGTTACTAGTCAGGTAGCCATTAGTCATTGATCAGTGATCAGGTATTGATCAGTTACTGGTCAGGTAGCCATTAGTCATTGATCAGTGATCAGGTATTGATCAGTTACTGGTCAGGTAGCCATTAGTCATTGATCAGTGATTGATCAGTTACTGGTCAGGTAGCCATTAGTCATTGATCAGGTATTGATCAGTTACTGGTCAGGTAGCAATTAGTCATTGATCAGTGATCAGGTATTGATCCGGTACTGGTCAGGTAGCCATTAATCAGGTATTGATCAGTTACTAGTCAGGTAGCCATTAGTCATTGATCAGTGATCAGGTATTGATCCGGTACTGGTCAGGTAGCCATTAGTCATTGATCAGTGATCAGGTATTGATCAGTTACTGGTCAGGTAGCCATTAGTCATTGATCAGTGATCAGGTATTGATCAGTTACTGGTCAGGTAGCCATTAGTCATTGATCAGGTATTGATCAGTTACTGGTCAGGTAGCCATTAGTCATTGATCAGTGATCAGGTATTGATCCGGTACTGGTCAGGTAGCCATTAGTCATTGATCAGGTATTGATCAGTTACTAGTCAGGTAGCCATTAGTCATTGATCAGTGATCAGGTATTGATCAGTTACTGGTCAGGTAGCCATTAGTCATTGATCAGTGATCAGGTATTGATCAGTTACTGGTCAGGTAGCCATTAGTCATTGATCAGTGATTGATCAGTTACTGGTCAGGTAGCCATTAGTCATTGATCAGGTATTGATCAGTTACTGGTCAGGTAGCCATTAGTCATTGATCAGTGATCAGGTATTGATCCGGTACTGGTCAGGTAGCCATTAGTCATTGATCAGGTATTGATCAGTTACTAGTCAGGTAGCCATTAGTCATTGATCAGTGATCAGGTATTGATCAGTTACTGGTCAGGTAGCCATTAGTCATTGATCAGGTATTGATCAGTTACTGGTCAGGTAGCCATTAGTCATTGATCAGTGATCAGGTATTGATCCGGTACTGGTCAGGTAGCCATTAGTCATTGATCAGGTATTGATCAGTTACTGGTCAGGTAGCCATTAGTCATTGATCAGTGATCAGGTATTGATCAGTTACTGGTCAGGTAGCCATTAGTCATTGATCAGGTATTGCTCAGACTCACAGGCAGCTCTCTGAAGGTCCCACACTCTGATGCTTCGGTCTTCGCTGCCCGTCACCACCTGATGAAGACAACCACTGAACCTTGCTGCGGTCACCTTCCTCCTGTGACCGGTCAGGGTCAGCTGAGATGGGGAGACGAACAGGTGAGACATGACGGGTAGAGCAATGTGGAAGTCTCCATAGAACAGATGTTCACTCTCTGGTTACCTTGGCAACAGAGTCGTCCAGACGCCACAACAAGGCAGACTTATCGTAGGAGGCCGCGAGGATCCTGAAGCCCTGAAAACATGTCCACGGATATCAGACGGCATGTTGAAATACATCACAGAATAACACAGGTAACCTCACCGCCGGGTCGAACTCAATGCAGGTGATCCCTCCGGTGCTGCCCTCCAGCGTGGTCCTGTGAGTCAGCGAGCCTGGTGACATCATGACAGGTCAGTGAGGTCATCACCATGAAAACACCTCATAGTAGTGAACACACTCACCTGATTGGACCTCCCACACTTTGACCTCTCGGTCCGTCCCCCCCGTCGCCAGCAGGTGAGAGCTGGAGCTGAACCTCACGGCGTTAATGCCCTGCTCATGGGCCTCCTGATGGGGCAGACATGCTTCATGTACTTCATGCAGTATTTCTATTTATTTGAAATACTTATTTCCAAATGTGTAACTACTTTTTTTAAATACTCGAAATAGAGGGAGTGTATTACCAGAACCTGCAGCGCCCTCACAGGGACTCGAGCGTACAGGCTGACCCTCACAGGAAACACCAGGTCCTCCTCCATGCTGCAGACAGAGTGGCCCCGCCTCCTCCTGCTGACATCAAAGTCACATGACTCATCTGGATCCAACCACTCAGAGCATCAACGCCGAAGGAGGACTCACTGGAAGAGGTCTCTGAAGGAGGACAGGATCCTGGGAGAGGACACAGACAAGGACCTGAGACAACCAGAGGAGACCCACGATGAAGACGACCATCAAATGAATCCATGATAATCAATAAGTTCAGAAGTGTTCCCGTAAACCTGAACAGTCTGCTGTGACCTCCCTCTCTGGACTCCAGCTGGAGGTCACGCTTTGGAGACATGGATCTGGAACTGGAAAAATGAAACCAGCATCAGGCACGTTGCCAAGACAACCATCACTGTCAAAGTCAACATATCTAAAATACTCCTGGAATATGTCATGAGAAAATGTATCTATTCAATCTTGAGATATTCAGAAAAAATGGTTCTCACCTTTCTAAGGTGACCTTTGACCTCGTAGACTGCAGCTCCTTCTGCAGGTGAGCTTCCCGAGCTCTGGTGACAAAGGAGGGGGGGGGGGGTCACAGGTGAGGGGATGATCAGGTGAGGAGGTTGGGGTGTTGGAGGAGGTTCAGGTACCTGGACCTGCGTTGGTTGCGGCTGTTCATGTGGGCGGCAGCTTGCTGCTTCTCCTGGATCATGGTCTCCAGAAGACGATCACCACGGAGCTTCTCCTCCCGGAGTTTTGCCTCCTCTCGTCTCTGAAGCTCCAGCAACTCATCGTACTTAGTCTTCAACGCCGCATTCTCCAGCTGAACCTGCTCCACCTGCTGCTGCAGCACCCCTCGATAATCAAACGCACCCGCCAGCCGGAGCTTCTCCGCCTCCAGTCTGACACACACACACACACACACACAGGTGAGGAGATGGACCAGTGACATGCGAGCATTGTGTGATGTCATAGGGGCCTCACCTGTACTGCTGCTCCTCCAGAAGACTTTCTCTGGTCCTGGTCTGCTGCTGCAGCTCCAGGACCTGATAGGCCAGCTTAGAACAGGAAGCACAGAAGAAGAGATGTTATCAGTACCAGGAAATATGCACATCCCTCTTTAACATATCTAACACAGCCACTAGTTCTTCTTAAAAATGGTATCAACATTGATCCAATTATTCAAATAAATGAAGATTCATACATTATAATATATACTAATTTTCCCAAAACATTCCAACTTGTCTATCTACACATCCGAAAGCACCTCTCCTGTGATCTTCTTCAGCTGGTCGTTGTGCTGCAGCAGAGACCCGACGGAGGGACGTCTGCAGGCACAAAACAAACACACCTTCATCGTTATCATCGTGTTGTGTCTGAGGTCAGGTGACCAGAGGTGTGTCAGCAGGTGAGCTACCTGGGGGAGCTGCTCAGGATTCCTTTGGTCAAACGGGTTTTCTCCAGCAGCCGAGTGTCTGAAAGCAAAGAGCAGTCAGAAGTGTTCTGGTTCCTACTGGGTCACAGGTAACACCTGTAGAACCCGCCATGCCAACTTCAGCTGAGCTATGCTACCATGCGCTTCGCTACATGCTAACGTCTGCTATGCTACATGGTAACTTCAGCTAAGACCTCAGCTGAGCTAGATTTCACCCTCCGCTACTTTACATGCTAACCTCAGCTACACTACATGCTATGCTACATGCTAACATTTGCTACGCTGCATGCTAACAACAACTGCACTACATGCTACGCTACATGCTACCATCAGCTACGCTACATGCTATGCTACATGCTACCATCAGCTACGCTACATGCTATGCTACATGCTACCATCAGCTACGCTGCATGCTAACATCAGCTTCATAATTTGTATAAAAATGTCTTGTCTTGTCTTATCTGTTATCTGTTGTTGTGCCTGTGCACTTTATGTTTCACTGTGAGAGTGTGGGAAACGTTTTCTCGATTACCTGTATGTCTGACATGCAGAAATTGACAATAAAGCTACTTTGACTTTGACTTCACTACATGCTACGCTACATGCTACCATCAGCGTCGCTACATGCTACCATCAGGGTCTCTACATGCTACGCTACATGCTATGCTACGTGCGACCATCAGCCACGGCTGGTGAAGTCCAGCAGCTCCTGCTTCTCTGCACCAGGTTCCTTTCAAAATAAGACCAGTTTAAGATGATTCTGATTTGGATTTTTTTAGGTTCAACCTGCACTTTTGGGTGGAATAAAATTAAAATGTTTGTTACATGATGACTTATTATTAATAATCGGTTTAAAGCAGCAGTGTGATGATGATGATGATGATGATGAGGAGGAGGAGGAGGAAGTGAACGGTTTAGTTTTCTGTCCACTTCCTGTCCAATAGAAATATAAAGTTAGTCGGTTTATTTAAAGTCCCTCAGCTCAACCAGATCCAGAGAACATGGAGTTCAAGGAGTTAGTAAAGGCACCTAAACCTGGAGGTTCCGTCTAGTGCCGGAAGCAGGGAACGGTCCTTGTTCACCGGAGAGATCAATATTCTACCGGAAAAAGTGAAACTACCCTTTTGTAGTTTGGTTAAAGTTAAAATCAATTAAAATGACTTCACAGCACTTGTTGTTACACATCAGACAGGAAGGATTTCAGTTCAACTTCCCACCACCGAAACCGACCCATCCGGCTCGGTTTCACCCCGCAACCCTTCTCTCACTGTCTCAGAAGCGGATAAAAAGTCTACTTGGCCGTACAGAAGCGGATCAGCTCCTGGTACCGGTCGTGCTGGCTCCGGTCCCGGTGCTTCAGCTGGCCCACGATGTGTCTCTTCCAGGCCTCCGCTGACCGGGCCCGGGACACTGGGTCTGACTCCGTCATGACTGCGTGGACGGTCACAGCGGCCCGGGGAGCCTCATGCCGCCTCCCCGCTGACAGACGCTCCCAGACCGGCCCGCAGCTACAGGCGGCCGCGGGGCGAGACTCCGGTTCTTCTCCCCGCCGCCATGTTGCTCGCTCTTCTTCCTCCTCTCTGGTGTTTGTTGTTGTTGTTCTCACTGTCTTTCCTAGGAGATGTGTCACTTTGGCAGGGGGTGTGGCCGCAAACTGCCGGGTCTGTGAGCCAATCAACGCCCGCTGTTCGCTTCCGGGTTAAATTTGAGAAGGAAAACAGGACACGCCCCCTGAAGGAGACACCTGTTTCTTTGTCATTGACGTCATTAGGGTCCTGTTGTATTTCGAATCATAATTATTCTCTAAGGAATTTTGCCTTTTAGGGGATTTATCATATTACATTTATCATATCAGAACTGGTGAAAAATGGGTTAGTTGAGGTCTCATTTGGGTATGAAGAAATGTCTCTATAGCGCCTCCTACAAATTAGAAGAAGTACCACACTAGGCCAGTCTGACTTGAAATGTGTGCTCTTCGACCTGCTCTACAAAAAAGTCTGAGCAAATGAGCTTAGTTTCCGCCATTTAGAATTTTGTGAAAAACACATTTTTTCCCATTTCTCCTTAACGCCGTCACATTTTCTGTGGATCATTATCGACTAGTGATGATATCTCATTGTTTTGAGAAGATAATGAACTTTGCAAGGGGTGTTTTTAATTACATCACGTGTCATTTAACTGAAAGCCACTTACAACAAATACATTTTAACCGTAGAGAAACAAACTCAGAAGAACAAGAAACAACAAAGTACAATTTCATCAAATAAGCCGATGTACAACTTGTTATAGATCAGAACCATTATGAGTCCAGTTTAAGGTCTACAGTGTGTTAGTGTTGAGTCTGAAGAGGTGTGTCTTTAGTGTGAAGATGTGAAGGCTCTCTGGGGTCCTGGTGTCATCACAGAGCTCCTTCCACCATCTAGGAGCAGGACAGCAAAGAGTGGAGATCTAGTCCAGTGTTTTGCTCTCAGTGAGGAACAAGCAGCTTGATGTTTGGATGGAGGGTTTCACCAGGTCCTGGATGGAGACTGGACCCCATCCATTCACAGCATGCTACGTGAGAACCAGGGCTTTGAACTGGATGAGGCAGCCACTGGTAACCAGTGAAGAGAGGAGGAGTGGAGGAGTGTGG
Organism: Pungitius pungitius; assembly: GCF_949316345.1. Lineage (NCBI taxonomy): Eukaryota > Metazoa > Chordata > Actinopteri > Perciformes > Gasterosteidae > Pungitius > Pungitius pungitius. The sequence goes on from NC_084902.1 coordinate 493,259, forward strand.
GAGAACTAAAGAAGGTTGAAGATCCATCATTTACAAATGAAATGGCCTGACTTCACCAATATTGTAACATGTAAACATTGAACTCGTGAACACACCTTAATTCTTCATAATATTTGAATAGGGGCGCCGCAGTTAATCGCTGAAAATCTGCATTTTTAGCCTATTTTCATGATTTTTTAGATGTAAAAGACCAAACTCAGAGACTGAACTTCATAAGAATTCAATAAACGACTGAGCATCACAACAAGTAAACTTTGATCAGATCCTTTCCCATTTCACATGTTTGAAGAGAAGACTTCATAGCGCCACCTACTGGTAACAGGAAGTCAAATTCTCTAGTATACCTGCTTTTGGGGGATCAACATGCTCAACTTGTAACTAAATGTGGCACACGAGTCAGATGTCATTTTAATGCGTGTTCTCTACAAATATGAATGTAAGAAGCCCAAGTTTGACACTCAGGACGGAGCATTTAGAATTCTAGTCATGTCGCCACCTGGTGGCCACAGGAAGCTACGCTTTACATTTTCTGCCCTCACAAATGAATCCGATCCCTTTTATTGTTCCAGATGAAGTCTGCAGAGCGTCCATCGCTGCTTGCATTTCTGGTTTCTCATTTAAATGTCATATTAATTTGTGCTTTAGTAAATACAACTAAACCAGCTTCTTGTGAATTAAAAAACACAAAATAGATTTTATTTAAATGAATACTGCCAAGAAGCTAAATAATCATAGTGAGCTACATTAAATAATGAACCTGGAGGGGGGAGAAATATTCAACTTTGAGACACATTAAGGATTTATTAAGGATTTATGTACAGTGACAGTTATTCAAAACACTTAAAAACAGATGAAAACAGACGCTAACTTAAGGTGCTTTAAATCCAATACTGATAAAGTGAGGTCCGTTCCGCCTGGTCCAGAATCAGAGCCGCTTCAGCTTGTTCTGGGTCATCTGAACCAGCAGCTCAGAGTATTTCTCCAGCAGGGACGCGGTCCCCTCGTCCTGCAGCCCCCCCGCGGACGGGGCTCCGCCCCCCTGCAGCAGCGCTTGCAGCTCGGCGTGGACGACAGCAAACGCCCCCTCCAGCACGGCGGACATCTGGAGACACCGATCAGCGACGCCGAGCTGGGGAGAATTCAGATCAATTCATTTATGTTCAAATGGAGTTTATACCGTTTAGTTTAAATCTATTGCTGTGATTACACTTTGATGAATAACCCTTTAGGTACCTGCTGGTACAGGTGCACGGCTCGTCTGGCCGTCTGTCGCAGCTCGTTGGCGACCTGCTGACACTGCTGAAGACTGACTGACTCCTCCTCCTCCTCCTCTTCCTCACCTGTAAACATGCAGTCCATCCTCTGAGGATCACGAAGGATCGACTCAGTTGATCAATCAGAGTCAAGGAACGTTCGACAGGAAGTTACCTGGCTGAAAGGGGCGGGACTTCTCCACCAGAGGCGAGGAGGAGGAGGAGGGCGGGGCGTCTGTTACGGAGGACAAAATGTATTATGGCAAAAAATAATGTAAAAGGTGATCATTTATGTATAATATATTTAAATATATGAGGAAGAAGTAATATTTGGGGAAAAAGTTTGAATAGTCAAAGGAAATAAATCCGTATATTTTGGAAAAAATAAGGCTGTCACATGATCGTGTTGATGTAAGCGATAACACGAAGCGCTGCAGCAAGACAAGTAAAACTAACTAGGCTAAGCTAAGCTAGCTGCTAGGCTAAGCTAAGCTAGCTGCTAGGCTAAGCTAGCTGCAGAGGACCACCTGTGCAAAAAAAACTAACCTTTAATTGCGATTCAAATTGTGTGATTGGTTAATTTATTTCAAGTAAAGATCACAATGAATATTTTAATAAATGAACAAACAACGACTGTATGAAAGCGACGTGGTACCCATTTCAGTGGGGCCTCTGCTGTGGGACCCTGCCCCCCCCATGAGGTCACAGGGACTGAGGGTGAAGGTTTGGTTGTGACTCGTCAGAGTCTCTTCGACGCTGCTGACGCTGCTGACGCTGCTCAACCTGCTGACTCCGCCCTGTGACATCACCGCTGGGCTGGCTGTGGGTTGCCGTGACGACGGCCTGAGGCTGACGGACAAGAGACAGGAATTGGATATATTTAAATTAAATATGAATACAATAATAATAACAATTTCTGATAAAACATTCAAAAAATATTTAGCAATTTTAGAACTATTTTAACTAGATGTCAATAGATTTTAAAAAGTTGTCGATTTACCCACATTTACACGTGTTACATATAATTGTTCTGAGTTATGCCTCCTCTTACCGTAGTGTTTCTGTAAAAGGTTCTTTTCTCTTTAAAATGAAGCTGTTCTGCAAAGTCATTTGTGTTCATGTTTGCACACAAATGTAAGAATTCACTAAAGTGTTTATTCTGTGGATCAGCTGTTAGCGATCTGCTAAGCTAACGTCCCAAAGCAAGAGCAGAGCATTATGCGTCAGAGCCATTAGAGGATCGCATTAAAGCGACTTCATTGGAACTACTCTGGTGATCCTGCAGGATGTTACCTGCTGGTCTGGTCCTCATGGGGGTCCAGACCAGCAGGAGAACCGAGGTCTGAGGAGCACACGTTCTCCTTCTCCTCCCCCTGGGGGGGGCTGGGGGGCGGGTCCTGGATCAGTTTGGCCCTGGAGCTGGCTGTGGTTCCAAGGTAGCCGAGCAGAGCCCCCTGCTGGGCCGATGAGGTCACCTGACCGCTGGAGGTGACGTCTGGTTGGTGAAAGGAGACTCAGGTAAAGACAAACAGGTGCACTTTCATCTTAGTGAGGGGGAAGTGACAGAGACAGTTTGACCCCTGACCTTGTGAAGAAAGCCCGAAAACTGACCACCCGCATGTGCGCACACACACACACACACACACACACACACACACACACACACACACACACACACACACACACACACACACACACACCTCGCAGCGCTTCTCTGCACTGGACGACCACCATGGAGTGGCGGCGGCGGCGTGTTGGCCGGCGAAGGGGCTGATGGGAAATGATGGAGGAGGCTGTACGACAAAGGACTGAGTGGCTGCGTTTCACTGATGACACACACACACACACACACACACATTTGACTCCTCCCACTGTTGGCGTGGAAGCCCACTTCCTGTTGACAGACTCACCGTTGTTGCCGGGGTTCCGAGGCGACTCCGTCGAGGCGCCGTCTCTCGGCTCAGAGGTCACCTGTGGACAAACAGCAGGGGTCAGCCAGCTGGTCGGGTCAGGACCTTCACAGGTGAGCTTCAGGTGCGTTCTACCGATGTGTCGCTCACGCCGCTCCCCTCGGAGATTCTGGACGGGATGGAGACGGGGGGCGGGGCTCTGCTCGGCCACACCCTAAAAAACAAGGTGGAGAACATCTGTTATCCCCACGAGGACGTGAAAGAAGGGCCCGCGGCCCCAGAGGATTGTGGGTAACACTCACCTGATCCGGTCCTGGAACCGGGACAGGAAGCGAGTGGAGATGCTGAGCCGAGGGTTCAGGTAGTCCTTCTCCTCCTCCCGGGGGTTAGGCTGCAGGGCCCTCAGGTCGGTGTCAAACTTCTCTGATAGGTCAAAGGTCACAGGGACACATAAGTGGACAGGTGAGGGGGGGGCGGGAGGTGATGAAGAGCGTCTGGTACCGTTGCTCAGGCTGGAGGACAAAGTGTCAAAGTGGTTCTTCAGAGAGTTGTTGTCGTCTTCCTCTTCGTCCTCCAGAACCGAGCTGCCCACAGAACTCCCCTGGCTGAGCGAGTCTGTGTCTGAGGACAACGTCAACAACATCATCATCATCATCATCATCATCATCATCATCAGCGCCCTCCTCCTCCTCACTGACCCGCGTCCTGCTGCTGCTCCGTGCTCCCCGCTGAGCCTTCGGAGCAGGCGGAGTCCGGACTCAGCTGAGCGCTCCACACCTTGTGGCCTTTGACCTCTTGCTGGGGGTCAAAGGTCACGGCCCCCACCTCGACCTCCCTGAGAAACAAAGCGGGGTCAGTGGAAGAAGAAGCGATGCAGACGCAGCGGAAGGAGAACCTCACCTGTGAGTTGAGGTGGTGTTTGGGTGGAGGATGTAGCTGCTGATGTCACCTGGAATCTGGAGCAGGAGACAATGAAAAATCAACAATGCAGACGTCCGACAGTCCCTGAACACACCGTGTGACGCTTCTGTCATTCTGCACTAAAATGTCTATTTAAACATCAGTGAACTCACCTCCTCCTCTTCCTCCTCCTCGTTTCCCAGCAGACTCTCCAGACTCTGAGGGTGGAAGTCTCCTTCGTCCTCATCTTCATCCTCCTCTTCTTCATCTTCTTCTTCATCTTCTTCTTCTCCTTCCTCCTCCTTCTCGTCCTCCTCTTCTGCCTCTTGACTCTTGGTGGGACTCGGGGACAAGTTGGCGCAGATGGTCAGAGGGTTTGGATGCTCCGCCCACCGGTTCCTTACCCGATGAGGCTCAGCAGCTGATTGGGCGGCTGTGGAGGCTCCGCCCTGCCCCTGCTACACACACACACACACACACACACACACACACGTTGGTAAAGGGGCGGGTACAAAGACACTCGAGCAGCAAACAGGTACGAACCAGTTTCCTGAACCACATGGGGAGCTTCCCGTTGGTCTGCAGCAGCTGAGCATCTGAAACAACAACAACAACAACAACCTCATGAACAACAAAGGGGAGCAGGTGGGGGGGGGGGGGGGCTGCACAAAAGTAGAATAAAGGAATCCAGGCTAAGTGTTAAGCCCAGCTTGACTTAGTGGGATCTTAATCGGTTTCAGTGGATCCAGAACCAGAACCACGTGTCCATCACACATTGATGCCCAAATGGAGAAGACACAAGCAGCACGTTTCTCAGCCGCTGATCAAATATTTGAGGAGGTGAAGCATAAAATATGCAAACAAAGAGGAATACAGACAATCGATATTAAAAATATCGACTTACTAAAAGTAAAAAGGCTTTTAATGAGGTTTCATTGCTGAATCTGTGTTCATGTACTAAATGTTTTACTGCAAAGTGTCTTTGAGTATATATAAATATGTAAAGCACTATATGAATAACACGTATTATTATTTATATTTATACTACACCTACTGACTCTGATCCACCTGCACAAAGTGTCCTCTTCATGTCCCCAATCCCCATTTATAGCATGTGTGGAAATCCTCTTTGATGGACACATTCTTCTGAGGCCATGAAGGTGATGGAGATGTGACTTAAGGACCTCAGGGTCAAACACTTGTGACAGGACGGCAAACAGTGCCTTTATTTACAGGTGGCTCTTAAGAAGCTCAGTGGCACACAGAGCTTCTGTGGGATGGGGAGAGCTTCGTGGTCCCCCCCCCCCCCCCCCCCACACACACTCACCCTGAGCACAGTCCGGCCTCGCTGGAGTCCCGAGGTCAGCCTCTTCCTCCTCTTCCTCCATCTGAGGGCACTGGGAGGAAGGTCCGGTGATGAAGGTCTCCCTCCTGAAACAACAACATGGACTGAACACCTGGCCCCCCCCTGAGCCCCCAGGTCCTCAGCAGCCCACTCACCTGATGCTCTGCTGGTTGCGTCGGCAGGTTCCAGCGGTGGAGGAGAGCTTGAGGCCCCGCCTCCTCCTCATGGTGCTGGTCATCTGAGAGTCCAGCCGCCAAACAAACACACAACTACACGCCCACGTGGTCAGTCAGACTCAATGATGATGATGATGAAGATGATGAAGATGACGACGACACCCACCTGTCTCCTGAGGCCGTGATCAGGTGTCTGCAGTCCGGACTGAACCTCATGCACGTGACGATCTCTGAGGAAACAAACGGTCACACTGTGTCCAACGCGCCGGAGGCGGAGCCTCACCTGGGATTCACTCACCTGAGTGTCCCAACAGGGTGGCGACACACTCGCCGGTCTCGTAGTCGAAGATGGAGATGTTCTTATCGGAGCAGCTGGTGGCGAAGAAGGAGCCAGACGGATCCATCTGGACCTGCAGAGCGATCAATAATCCATGAATGGATCCGCCAGCATCTGCTGCGTTGTATTCAAGAAGGTTGAATCAAGATCTACACCTTCAGCAAAGCGCCTTCATCACTGCTGGAGCCCTTCAGACACTTCTTCAGCTTCCCCGTCTCCACGTTGTAGACCCTGGAAGAAGAAGAGGAGGAGGAGGAGGAGCAGTGAGCTCTTCTTCTTCTTCTATGAACACGCGCTCTTCTTCTTCTGCTCTCTCTGACCTGACGTTGCGGTCCTGGCAGGCCACGGAGACGTGAGTCCTGGAGGAGTCCAGGTCCATGTCGTACAGCGTCGTCTTCTCCACCACGTGGTGCCTCCTGGAGAACCTGAGCCCCCCCTCCACCTGCTCAGCTGACATGAAGTAGATGCTCTTGTCGGCTCCACAGCTCACCAAACCCACCTGTGGACTGTGGCCTGCACACAAGGAACCCCAGGTCACACGCCCGCTGGGAGCTCCGCTTTGGGCCACACGCCATCTACGTCACCTGTGAACTTGACGGCGGTGATGGAGGCCGAGTGGTCGCTCAGCGTCTGCTCCAGGGTGTAGTTCTTCTCCAAGTTGAAGATGTGGATCAGCCGATCCCTGCTGGCCGAGGCCAACAGCTTCACACCTGAAAGCATGACGTCATCGGTTGGGTGGGCTGAGGAACCTTAACAGCTGACTGAGATGGAAGCACGTTGGAGCTGCGTCTCATTTTCTGGGTCCTCCAGCGTCCAAAGTCCGAACCTCACAACCTCACCCCCACATTTGAGTGGACGAGGACCACCACACGGATGAAGACCAGCAGAAGGTGTGTATGTGGAATGGGTCCCTATCAGTCAAGTATCAACAGATTCTCCGTACTTTGTGCTGATGAAGCGTTCCATCAGATGAACACCATCAGTGTGAAGCTCTTCTTCAAACATTACGCACTGATTTCATTTTGTGGCTTCTGGGGCCCTCTAGGTACTCGTCTATGATGAACCCCAGCTGCTTCACCTGGCTCTGACCTCTGACCCCAGACCTCCTACCTGTAGCTGTGGGGGAGAAATCCAGACACAAGACCTCTGAGTCGTGAGCCTCGATCTTCACCAGCTGGTCCAGGAACTCCAGACCAAAGATCCTGAGCCAGGCATAGTACACAGAAATAGGGGGGGGGGTTAAAGTTAACGCGTCAATCAATGAGATTATTGTGGCTGAAATGAATTAAACAAAATATTTTAACACTGAGCAGAGGAAGTCCTCCACGTGTCCAACAGAAGGGGGACGAGTGCAAACGGACCGCTTTACGCTAAGCTAGCTGCTAAGCTAAGCTAGCTGCTAGGCTACTTCCATCTCAACATCTACCTGCAGAAGACACCAGTGTGTCCCTAAAGGACAGTGGTGTGGAAACGTCCTGCTAAACGTGGGACATTGTTGTCACATGATGAGAGTTGAGAGCAAAGTGCACGAGGACAACAAGAGACGTTGTTCAACATGTTCCACCTCCAACATGATCACATGGAGGCTAAAGTACACACTTTCTAAAGTGATCGGTACTTATAAGATTTAGTCTTTAGAAGAAAAAAAACAACTTTAAATTGCAATGAATCAATTTCAAAATATGAGAATTAGTTGAATACACATGAATAAAACAGTGAAGTGGTCCCAGTTGAATATTCTCACCGTAGGTTTCCACAACGATCTCCGGCTGCCAGATGTTGTCCATCAGGACTGATGCTGAGAACTCTGATGCCCGCTTTCCCATCAGCCCCAGCGGCAGCCTCCCCCCCCCTCTCACTCTCGGCCTGCAGGTGCTTGGTGTTCTCCCCCACGTACAGAATCCTCTGCAGGTCCTGCACAGGAAGTCAGCTGGGTCAGAGAACCACGACGCAGACGCCTCGGCACACTTGTACTTTGACTGCTCTTGTATACTGGCACCCATGGTGGTCTTACGTGGCTGTACTGGTTTCGGAGTCCAGTGGGGGGGTCGGTGTGCCACAGTCGGATGGTGTTATCGGATGAACAGGTGAGGAAGGAGGACGGCGCCAGAGACACATCGGAGAGCTCCGGATACACCTGAGGACAAGTACACACGCTCTATGGGGTGGGTGCGTGTGGGTGGGGGTGCGTGTGTGTGGGTGTGCGTGGGGGTGCGTGTGGGTGGGGGTGTGTGTGGGTGGGGGTGCGTGCGTGTGGGTGCGTGTGGGTGGGGGTGTGTGTGGGTGGGGGTGCGTGCGTGTGGGTGTGCGTGGGGGTGCGTGTGGGTGGGGGTGTGTGTGGGTGGGGGTGCGTGCGTGTGGGGGTGGGGGTGTGTGTGGGTGGGGGTGCGTGCGTGTGGGTGTGCGTGGGGGTGCGTGTGGGTGTGCGTGTGGGTGGGGGTGCGTGTGGGTGGGGGTGGGGGTGTGTGTGGGTGTGGGTGCGTGCGTGCGTGTGGGTGGGTGCGTGTGGGGGTGCGTGTGAGTGGGGGTGCGTGTGGGTGGCTGGGGGTGCGTGCGTGTGGGTGGGGGTGCGTGCGTGTGGGTGCGTGTGGGTGGGGGTGGGGGTGCGTGGGGGTGCGTGCGTGTGGGTGTGCGTGGGGGTGCGTGTGGGTGGGGGTGGGTGTGTGTGTGGGTGTGCGTGGGGGTGCGTGTGGGTTGGGGTGGGGGTGCGTGTGGGTGGGGGTGCGTGCGTGTGGGTGGGGGTGCGTGTGGGTGGGTGGGGGTGCGTGTGTGTGGGTGTGCGTGGGGGTGCGTGTGGGTGGGGGTGGGGGTGTGTGTGGGTGGGGGTGCGTGCGTGTGGGTGTGCGTGGGGGTGCGTGTGGGTTGGGGTGGGGGTGTGTGTGGGTTGGGGTGCGTGCGTGTGGGTGTGCGTGGGGGTGCGTGTGGGTGGGGGTGCGTGCGTGTGGGTGTGCGTGGGGGTGCGTGTGGGTTGGGGTGGGGGTGTGTGTGGGTGTGGGTGCGTGTGGGTGGGTGGGGGTGCGTGTGGGTGGGTGGGTGGGTGGGGGTGCGTGCGTGTGGGTGGGGGTGCGTGCGTGCGTGTGGGTGGGGGTGCGTGCGTGCGTGTGGGTGGGGGTGCGTGTGGGTGGGTGGGGGTGCGTGTGGGTGGGTGGGGGTGCGTGCGTGTGGGTGGGGGTGCGTGCGTGCGTGTGGGTGGGGGTGCGTGTGGGTGGGTGGGGGTGCGTGTGGGTGGGTGGGGGTGCGTGCGTGCGTGCGTGTGGGTGGGGGTGCGTGTGGGTGGGTGGGGGTGTGTGTGGGTGGGGGTGCGTGCGTGCGTGTGGGTGGGGGTGTGTGTGGGTGGGGGTGCGTGCGTGCGTGTGGGTGGGTGGGGGTGCGTGTGGGTGGGTGGGGGTGTGTGTGGGTGGGGGTGCGTGCGTGCGTGCGTGTGGGTGGGGGTGCGTGTGGGTGGGTGGGGGTGTGTGTGGGTGGGGGTGCGTGTGGGTGGGTGGGGGTGCGTGCGTGCGTGCGTGTGGGTGGGGGTGCAGTACCTCGACGCTCCACACACAGCTGCTGTGGTACAGAGCAGAGTAGAGCTTCCAGGCGCTCCTCACGTCCCGGACGTCCCACACGTACACGCTGTGGTCGTTGTACACGCTTGTCAGGAGCCGCGCGGCGGGGTCAAAGGTCACGGCCAAGGTGTCAGGGTACCGGGCGGGACCGTCGGGAGGCGGACTGCCGTGGAAACAGAGACTTGGTCAGTGGGTGCGCGGCGTGTTCTCTCCGCACCGGGCCGGGGGGTGTGCACTCGTACCCGCGCGGCGTGCTCTGCATGAGGTCCACCCCGAGGCGGTGGGGCCGCTGCAGGGTGCTGACGTACTGCAGGCCGGACGAGGTGAAGACCCTGATCGCCCCGTCAGCACAACCGCAGAAGATCAGGTCCTCGCTGACCACGAGGCAGCTCGCCGCCGCCGTCTGACAACAACAACAACGCATTATTCTACAGACTTACATCTAAAACCAGCTAGTGATGGTTTCACGCTGACTTTAACTAAATGTGAGCCCCCCCCCCACCCCCCCACTGACCTTGAGGTCGACCCAGGCCTCCAGGTTCCGGCTCCGGTTGAACAGACACAGCAGACCCGAGCTGGTAACGCTGTAGGTGCTGGACGCCATGAGGCCACGCCCACACGCCACACCGCTGAACATGCTGTTCTTATGGTCTCCGAGCAACCCCGATCGACCAATCAGAGGCACCGTGCTGTTCACCTGGACGCGGGATGGAAACGGAGAGGTCAGAGCCGATTGGCCGAGCAGATGAGGCGGAGCCGAGCCGCATTGGGCGGAGGAGATGGTGGTACCCGTCGCTCTTTGGAGGCGTCCAGGTACCAGAACTTGAGGTGTCGGTTCCCTGCTGTGACAAAGTAGCTGTTGTCCTGAGAGAAGGAGACGGCGAGCACTCTGCTGGACACCTTGTTGGAGGCAATGATGGCGCCTTTCTGCTCAAAGGCACAAAGTCGGGAGGACACACATGAGCACCACTCGGACCTTTTACTGCCCACTGTGAAGACACGACGCGGCGCTCACCCTCCAGTCCCACACGCTGACGGTCATGTCATGCTGGTATCCCACCGACACGATGTAGCAGCTGTTGGTGGAGAACGCCACGCAGGAAACTCCGTATTTATGGGTCTGGACCTCGGCCACCTGACCTCCGCCCAGCTCCCACACCCGCACGCAGGGCATGTGGCCGCTCTGAAACACACAGCGTCACCTGTGCTCCCTGGTGTCCCCACAGTGTGTGTGTGTGTGTGCGTGTGTGTGTGTCAGCCCCCACCTCTCCAGTGACCAGGTGTTTTCCATCATGGGAGAAGGCCAGAGTGCTGAAGGGCTTCCTGAAACAAACACATCCTTCTGAGTCTCCCCCAGGGGCCACGGGCCCCCCACCACTTGTGTGTCGGACACATTTTGGTAATAAAGGTTTCCTGATTCAATCCAATTAGCCGGAGCAGAAACAGGAAGAAAGCTGCGCCTGAAAACCCTAGTTAACGATGGGCGGTTCTGGGCGGGTTACTGGGTGATTGACAGGTCTTCACCTGGACTCACCTGGACGTGTTGATGATGTGACTCTGTTTGTTCTTCTTCGGGTGAAGCAGCACGATGACACAGCTGAAACACAGACACAGGTTTTCATCTCCACACCCCCTGCCTACAGGTGAGTGAGAAGAGGCGGGGCTTACCCTGCCGGGTAGGCAATGAGTCCGGACTTTGGGTTGCAGGTCAGACCGCTGCTGCTGGATGTGCTGATGCCCAAAACTTTCTCCAGACTCACCTTAGGAAATGGCACAGGTTGACATTTAGTCTTCCTTGCTTTATTTACATGGTTGTTAAACGGTTCTTAACTAGATGTGAGAGACCAAGAAGTTTATCAAAGAGAAGATGCTAAGGTACACCTTGAGTTTCACAATAAAAGCATGTCAGAGTGCGCTGGGGTAAACCCAATCAATCAATAATCCACTCCTCTACATCAGGTCCAACAGGGTTCTCCTGTCACATGATAAACTCTAAAGATTCGGCTGATCTGATGATGCGTTTTTGCTCCACGGGGTTCCAATCCTGGTCGGTTCAATCGTAATATTTCCTAACTGTATTATGTAAGTGTCTGGTGTACGTCACACTATGGCTGTAAGAAAGACATATCCGTTTTTATCCAAATGTGTCGGCACACTCATGTATTAGGCCTGGCTCACACACGTGTTCTACAACACACCCGAAGGTGACCACATGTTTTAGATCCCACACACAGAAGGTTTCCTCCATCCATCGTGTTCTGCTTTAACTTAATAGATGAATTATACCAAGGGCAGTAAAAGCAGGTGAATCTCTCTGCGTAGAGCAGCAGGTGTTCCGATGTTTTTTTAAATATATTTTCTTAAATATATTATATATATATATATATATATATATACACACAATCGTGAACGCTGCAATGTATTTGTGATGAGTTTTGTAGATGTTTGTGAATGTGTGACGAATCAGGGAACAGACGCAGACACATCTGCTGCTGTCAGGTAAATAAAAACTACTACCCCCCCCCCCCCCATCCCCCCTCTCAAGTTGTCAAACGTTGACTTTTAGCAGATTAGTCTCCATTTCATCGGTAATACGTTTGGTAACAGTTCGTCTTTAAACTTCCTGAAAGTTTTAAACTCACCAGTAGAGCTAACTACACTGGGATGCTGTAACGTTAATGCTAACGTGGAGCTAACGACGCTGTGATGCTAACGGTTAGTAGCAGTTAGCCCGGACGTACCCGGCTGCTGGAGCTCTTCTTGAGGCTCAGACGGCTCTTCCTCTCCGCTGATTGTTTCCTCTTCGCGGGGTTAGCCGAGCCGCTGTCTGCTCCCTCCGCCATCATCTCACCGTAACTTAAAAATAAACAGCCGAATTAACGGACCGCAACCCGGGAGCTAACGACAGTCTACCCACCGCGACGTTGGTCCATGAAAGCCCGCCGATGAGAAGCTGGAGCCGGTCAGTTGATCAGACCTCTCCACAGAGGATAATGATGGAGGACTGGTTTAAGTTCATGCTCTCTACCAAAGGAAACATGACACTTCTCTATGCGGCGGGACTCGAGTTCGAACTGAGCCCCGCCCACTTCCCTAGCAAGGGACCAATGAACAGCACAGCTCCACCCTACAACCTCAGAACACCCAATGGACAACCGAGGCGAGACTTAGTACCGCCCACCGTCTAACCAATAAATATATATTATATAAACATTGTCAAATAAGGTCTAATGCTCGTAAAGCCAAATAAAGGTACATTTAAAATACAGAAAAATAAAAAAAACGTAATTGTGTGACCGGTTTCAGAGTCAGTCAGGGGGGGGGGGGGGGGGGGGGGCGGCTCTGTTGATGAGCCCAACTGCCAAAGGGAAGAAACTGTTAGTGTGGCAGGAGGTCTTAGTCCTGATGGACCTCATCCTCCTGCTGGATGGAAGGTTCTATCTGATGGATGTTCTACCTGATGATGGTTTTGTATGATGGTTCTACCTGATGGTGGTTCTATCTGATGGAGGTTCTATCTGATGGTGGTTATATATAATGGAGGTTCTACCTGATGGTGGTTCTACTTGATGGTGGTTCTACCTGATGGAGGTTCTACCTGATGGAGATTCTACCTGATGGTGGTTTTATATGATGGTGGTTATATATAACGGAGGTTCTATCTGATGGAGGTTCTACCTGATGATGGTTTTGTATGATGGTTCTACCTGATGGTGGTTCTATCTGATGGAGGTTCTATCTGATGGAGGTTCTACCTGATGATGGTTTTATATGATGGTGGTTATATAGGAGGTTCTACCTGATGGAGGTTCTACCTGATGATGGTTTTATATGATGGTGGTTATATAGGAGGTTCTATCTGATGGAGGTTCTACTTGATGATGGTTTTATATGATGGTGGTTATATATAACGGAGGTTCTATCTGATGGAGGTTCTACCTGATGGAGGTTGTCCCTGCAGTGGTCCTGCCGTACACTTGGCTTACGATTCACAATGAATACATTTGAATGATCTCTGTCATATGAAAGGAACGTATTGTACATCTTTTACGTTGTGCATTGTGTCACATGACATCCTGTAGTGTCCATCATGATGGACGGATCCTCCTCTGTGTCTCACTTTTTTTCCCCTTGGAAGGGTTTTATTTTTTGGGGAGTTGTTCCTGTGCCGATGTGAGGGTTGATGCCACATGTCTACAGACTGTAACGCCCTCTGAGTCAGATTTGTAATTTGGGGCTATACAAAATAAAATTAATTGAATTAGTACGCATTGAGCATATGCAAAAATGAAGAAAAAAATGTTTTAGGAAATAATAAAAAATAACCTGTATTGGGAAAAGACAAAACATACTGAGTTGTATAACCTGTCTTTATGTACAATGTAGAGGTAATTGGGCCACGTGGCCGTTTGTTGGAGGCCACTATGAAACTTAAGGGACGATTTATACTTGTTAATTAAATAAAACAGGTTTCATGTATTCTACAGAGTGAAAAAAATTAAAGCACTGATAAGTCAAGAAAATGTGAAGAAAGACTGACACACAAGTGGAAGATAATTGGTTTTATTAAAAATTCTTCACCAAAGTTCACCATGAAACTAAAGCTTCTACAAATTGACAGTATTTAATTTTACACAGATTTGAGTGAAGCTTTAACAACATCACAAAGCATCTGACATTGCGATTGAAGTCCGGGGTTAAAACAGATTATTCAGCTTTATTGCGTCTCACTGAGACTAAGGCAGTCAATCCCAAACTATTCCCAAAGCTAAAGATCCTCAAACTAAACTATCAATAAGGCAAAGACTTGGAGAGACTGGATGGCAGCATGTTAGCGTCCAGCTGTGGTACAGGTAACAATGCTAACAGGTATGCTAACAGGTAGAACACAGTAAAGTGATCATTATGTTATTTACATATATTGTAGATGAGGAATCAAAGCGCAGGAAAATAAATCTTTCTTCAAGTTAAACTCTAGGACAAACACAGTTGTGAACAGCAACCATCATTTCAGAAAAACAAAACACATCTAAAATATATCCCTTCACGAGCTCACCAAGAAGACCAAAAACAACAGTAAATATGTCCCACTATGTCCCTCAAGAACAACTTCCTCTTCTTTGTCCTTACAACAACAACAACACTAAAGAAAAGGCTCAAAGCATCAAAACATTCGTTCATTCAAGGTTCAAACCACGGAGATCAATAAATCATCATTTTAACATTAACATGTGGAGCTCCACCAGGAAGCGTCCTGGAGCCCCGGTGATTCTATCAAACTTCTAGTAAAGTTCTCTTCTCCAGAGTCACGATCATTTGAGATCCAGCAGTTCTTGGACTCTTACATTAAAACAGCAGACAGGTGCTTTGTTTTTACATTTAGTCTTTCCAAGGTACTCTGAAACATCTTGGAAAATAGAACCAAAGGTCTATAAAACTTTCAATTCCTACAACGCATGAAGAGGAAATGACCTCAAAAGGAAGCTATGGGCCTGGATCCATAGTTAGCTTAGCACGAAGACTGAAAGCAGTGTGAAAAATGCTAAAATACGGCACTGGAACTATTGCGTAAGACGCACTATTTGTGAGATGTCTGTAAAATTCTGCACTTTTTGGAGCAATGTGGCAGTTTATCCCTCTTCTCTCTCCACTAAAACGATCATAACAATAATTGTTTAGTTAAACTTTTGACTGAAAATTAAATTAAAGGTTTGAACCCAAAGTGGAAATGCCTTAAACATAGGTAAACATTTATTCATTCTTTAGCTTGACATGCAGATTTTCTGTGATGGATATTTTTTTAAATGTAATAATGAAAAGTTTGAATGCAACGCCGTGTCAAATAAAGGATGAACAGTGAGTGGGATTGAATGCGTATTGATGCAGGAGGCAGACACGGTTCATCCTGTAATTAAAGGTGAGGATCTGAAGGGAAAAAGCAGCGTTCAGATCGACGTTCTTTCTGCTCACCCCAAGGTCAAACGGTGTGATTGACAGGTGTAGCACCAATCAGCTGAGGCCGGGCGAGGGACTCAGAGAGTGTGTCTGAGGAGGTCAAAGGTTATTCTCCGGCTGGCATTCTGATCTTAAAGCAGTTTAGCGTCTCCGATTGGATGTAATTCCCACTCAGGTGGTTCAGCTTCACCACATCCAGGAAACAAAGCAAAGGAGCAGCTCACCTGTCCAGGTGAAACGTCTCTTTGGAGGCAGCTGGAGGCTCGAGTTCAAAGGTTAAAGTTCACGACTCACGTGAGTGTACATTCAGTGTTTGAGTTCAAACATAAGGCCACTTCTCACATTCCTCTTCTTATTTACACTAGAAAATAATTACCAAAATAGAAACATCTGTGCCGCAGCACTGGAGGAGGGTTCGATAGCTGTTTATTCCTTTGATGACCTGCGAGAGGAGAGAACCATTTATTGACTTGAAACGATGAGCGAACAGTTCTATTTACAGAGACCAAAGGTTCATGAGGTCAAAGGATCAGACTGGAAGGTGCAGGAGGAGGTTTACCTTCAGGTCGCTGACTCAGGACCGGAACACGTGGACGGCTCGCACCACGTACTGCCGGCAGATGGGACACTCGCTCATCCTTTTGCCGCACTTTGTGCAGGTGATCATGTGACCACACTCGAGCAGGACACAGTCAATGGGGCAGTCCATACAGATCTTACAAAGGTTCTCCTCCTGGCCTGGAGATCCACCAACACCACCGGACTCTGGAGGGAGAAAGCAGGAACCGTTAATCTCATCACATCATTGATCCATTTACCGTTTGGTCTGTATAAAGTCAGGAAACACTCAATGTCAACAGTTTGGTCCTGACAAAGGTTTGCCATTTGTCTCTGAAAATCACTATGAACTAAGGATTTAAATTGTTTAAAACTATGAATCCAAAGTATTATATCAAATTGTTTGTCTTGTATACTGACAAACAATATGATAATGTTATAAAATAACGTGAGGAGGACCTCTGTCAGTTAGAAGGTGAAAACAGAAAGCTCACCTGAGGAGTTCACAGCGTTAGCAGCTGAAACACAGAAAACACCGTCATCAGTTTCCCCCCCATCACAGAAAGTCTTTGAACGACTCCATTGTTCACTGCTGTCTGTTCACGAGTTCTCCTCCAAGAGCTCAGACACGTGCACCAGCAAAGAACCCTCTACGCACCTGGTAGTGATCCTCTATGGTCCTAGTTATGGCCCTCTATGCACCTGGTAGTGACCCTCTATGGTCCTAGTTCTGGCCCTCTATGCACCTGGTAGTGATCCTCTATGGTCCTAGTTATGGCCCTCTATGCACCTGGTAGTGACCCTCTATGGTCCTAGTTATGGCCCTCTATGCACCTGGTAGTGACCCTCTATGGTCCTAGTTCTGGCCCTCTATGCACCTGGTAGTGATCCTCTATGGTCCTAGTTATGGCCCTCTATGCACCTGGTAGTGACCCTCTATGGTCCTAGTTCTGGCCCTCTATGCACCTGGTAGTGATCCTCTATGGTCCTAGTTATGGCCCTCTATGCACCTGGTAGTGACCCTCTATGGTCCTAGTTATGGCCCTCTATGCACCTGGTAGTGACCCTCTATGGTCCTAGTTCTGGCCCTCTATGCACCTGGTAGTGACCCTCTATGGTCCTAGTTATGGCCCTCTATGCACCTGGTAGTGACCCTCTATGGTCCTAGTTATGGCCCTCTATGCACCTGGTAGTGACCCTCTATGGTCCTAGTTATGGCCCTCTATGCACCTGGTAGGGACCCTCTATGGTCCTAGTTCTGGCCCTCTATGCACCTGGTAGTGACCCTCTATGGTCCTAGTTCTGGCCCTCTATGCACCTGGTAGGGACCCTCTATGGTCCTAGTTCTGGCCCTCTATGCACCTGGTAGTGACCCTCTATGGTCCTAGTTCTGGCCCTCTATGCACCTGGTAGTGACCCTCTATGGTCCTAGTTATGGCCCTCTATGCACCTGGTAGTGACCCTCTATGGTCCTAGTTATGGCCCTCTATGCACCTGGTAGTGACCCTCTATGGTCCTAGTTCTGGCCCTCTATGCACCTGGTAGTGACCCTCTATGGTCCTAGTTCTGGCCCTCTATGCACCTGGTAGTGACCCTCTATGGTCCTAGTTATGGCCCTCTATGCACCTGGTAGTGACCCTCTATGGTCCTAGTTATGGCCCTCTATGCACCTGGTAGTGACCCTCTATGGTAGTGATGCTTACCTAGTAGGTTCTGCTGGTCCTGGTACAGCCGGCTCACTCGCTCCATCAGCTCCCACTTCTCGCAGCAACCTTTGTAGTTGACAAAGTTCCTCGCGAGGATTTCCTTCAGCTGTCGGACGCTGAGCATCTCGATGTCCTCCAGGCAGCTCAGATCCGAAAGAGAAGCCCGGCGGCCTGAGACCGGAGCCTCCTCCGGATCCCAGTTCTGAACCAGACAGACAAAAAACACTGAAGACCTGAAGAATCCAGGCTCAAATACAAGACCCTGGCTTGAGTCTCCTCTTTACCTGGTCTTCGTCCGCAGCATTGGGCTCAGCGGGGGCGGGTTCTTCTGTTGGCGGGGGCGGGGCTTCGGGCTCGGCAGAAGGGGGCTCGGGGATGGAGGCAGGGGAGTCGGGAGTTGAGGAGGAGATGCAAGGGATGACTTCAGGGGGGTCTGAAGTCACGTCGGGGGAATCGGAGGTTGGAGTCTCGGGGGCGGTCACGTGGGACGGCAAGGACCTCTGTCCGAGGACGAGCTCCACCAGCTCCTCCTGAACAAGACGGACACACAGCTTTAGCTCTCCATCGCAGCGGCTACGTTCATGCTGCGGGCGCAGGACAGCAAGTGACCTTCTCTCTGCACAAGTGGGTGGAGACCTCATGCAGGTGCAGGTAGTCCCGCAGCTCCTTCACTTTCAGCTTCATGAGCTCGGCCCGCTCCAGCAGGTTGCCATAGAAACGCTGACAGGTGTGGCATAGGCGGGGGCGGGGCTCTAGCTGGGCGGAGCAGCGGCAGCAGTAGTCCTTCTGGCAGTCGACACAGACGTGCTGTTGGAGAGAGAGAGAGAGACAGGCGCCTGTCAATCATCTCAACCATCTGACAAAAGTCCTTCACCACTATTAGTATCAATAAAGTTTGATCAGGACATCATTGATTAGTTTCTAGGATCGTTAGTAACTAACCCACTAGAATATGAATAATAATCTATTAATGGAGCAGGGTCAGTGGTGCACAACCGGACAAATCTTATTAATGTGTATTTAGTAACTAACCAAGTGAAATTAACACATTAACACTCTAGGCTTGTTGCAATAATCAATATTTACTTATCACACAAGCATGGCCTCCCTCATGGTCTGCCAGAGAGCTGTCCATCAGCTTACCTTGGTGGCGGGGGTGTCGAGCCTCCCCCCGCAGGCCTTACAGGTGTGTTGGGGTGGAGCTGGCGGCTGGCTGCTGAAGGCGGAGTTGGTGTAGGACTGGTGGCGTCGCTCGGCTCCACCCGCCGGTTCTACGTCAGCAACCGAGTCCAGACACAGCCAGTTACAGCAGGACGCAAACATGCCTGAGAAACACAGAAATAAGACACGTTATCAGTTTGTAATTGAATGCTTAAGTAAAATAACTATAATTGTTAAATGTTTTGTATATTCTTGTATGCTGACACTTTTTGGGGGGTTTTGTGTATTGAATATTTGTGAATACTATCAATGAGGTTTATGTTATCTGGCACTAAACAGGACTATTCGATTAATAATTTGTAATACAAACAGATCACGTTTTAATGTGTCTTTATGATTTTAAGTATAAGAATGAATGTCACAATAAGTCCGTTTGACACCTTTAAACTGCGCAGATTACAAAGTAGGAAAGTAGTGAATCGTGGGTTATTTCCCACTGTGTTCGTGTCTCTTTGTCATTGTGATCACAGCGTGGGGCTGTGCGTGGTTCGGCTTCGTGTTACACGGAGACAGACTCTTCTTTAATAAATGATCAGCAGATGAATGTTGACCTCACCGAACTTCTCCCCGCTGGAGCCGCTCACAGCTCACATTTAATGGGGAGAAACGCGCTCATTCGTAGCTAGCGGGCGGCCGAAGGGGAGACGGTCTCTGGCTCACACGTGAACACCACACGGGGATCATTTAGAACCGTTCTCCGGTCCACCGGGCCTCGGGACTCGTTAAATCCCGCAATACGTGAACGGAGTCTGGCGTGTGGAGTCTGGAAAGTCCCCCAGGCTGTTATTAAGCTAACGGCTAGGCTAACCATAGGCTAGTTGGTAAAGTTTAAATTACGAAAGAGTCAAACAAACACAAACCGTCACAAAAGAAAACAGTTACAGCAGCTTCGGTTAGTTGTCGGTTAACAGTTTAACCGACAACTAACCGGGAGAATGATCAAAGTAGTGACGCGTCTTACCTGTAACCGTCGCGCTGTGCAGCTAGCAGGGAGCTAACGCGGGCTAACTAGCGTTAGCTATCAAACTGCAACTAGTTGCTTAGTGGGTTAAAGTTCCGGCTGTTAGCGGGTCAACATGGTTCCTCCTGACGCAGCGACGGAAGAAGCCCAGGAGGAGCAGAACCGAGACGAGGAGAACCCAGGAGGGAACCAGGAAGAGCGCAACTACACACACGCACGCACGCACACACGCGCGCAACGTTACGTGTGCACATAAACACACTGAGAACGTACAAGTATTTGAACTTATTCACTGAAGTTGATTCCCAGAAGTAAAATATTACTACGGAATAGTTTGTTTATAGTCTTTTTGCACTTTTAAAACCCGGTAAGCTGTAGTACTGCATCTCACAGGTAACTAATATGGTTCTGTGCGTGTTTAGTGTGCACGGTGGCAGCGAGCCGACCTGTGACGTCACACCTGTGACATCACCAGGTGAGTCTCTGCGGTTTGATAACAGGAGTTTGGCCGTCCAGGTGACATCTTAAACCCCACACAGTGTATTTACTGAGTATGTGGAGTACTGGGCAGAGTAGTACCATATGAGGTAGTAGCTCACATGGTACTGAGTACTAGTACAACGACTCTGAGGCAGCAATGATGACGATGAGAGTTTTATTGCCATAAACAGTGTAGGAAAACAAAGTAAAGTTAAAACAGCCCGTTGTATTCTATAGTACAGAGCACAAAGCGCTGCGGGTTAGAACCCCGACCCGCTCACATCTGGACCAGGTTCCACATACAGGAGGTACGGATGAAACGCAGGAAATGACAGCTTTAACTAAAAATAAAACTTCATTGATCATATCGACAGTGACAATAATTTGGACTTCTGCGGTTCATTCAAAACTTCAATCTTTACAAAAAAAAAAACTTTATTGGTAGCAGTCTGCGTTGACAAGATGCACACGGATCAAACAGAACAGCACGAAGACCTTTAGTTTCTTCTGTCCTGCTGGTGACACTGGGATGAGAGCGCCACCCCGGGGGTGTGTGTATGGGGGGGGGGGGTTGCTGATAGAGATAAATCAGTGCTGCATTCAAAGACAGAAAAAAGTGAACATTTAGCTCCACAGCACACAATCATTTTCATGTCCTGTCTGACATGCCGACCTCTCACCTCTCCTCCCCCTCCTCAGCCTCTTATGGTTGTTCTGGGGGAGTCGCCTCCTCTCGCGGTTTGGCTCCACCAAAGATGGCAGAGTTTGGGTTGGCCACCTGGTTCAGCGGCTCGGAGACGGTCCGAGGCTTCAGCTGCAGCCGAGGCCTCTGTGCTCGCTCCTCTGTGTACACACACACACACACACACACACACACACACACACGTTATTTTCCTGAGATGTTGTTCTCTGCGCCCCCCATGAAGCACTCGATGTGGGAGAAGCAGTTTGTGCTTCAGCGCATCAAACACAAGCTGAAGATGGATTTCGTTAAGTTAACCGATCTAATGATTCCACCCCCTTTTGAATCGTCTCACCCTATTGGACGCACCCAGAATGAAGAGAAAGTGACAGCTCCCGTCGTCACGTAACTCGACACTCAACGTCGTGCAAACCCCCCCCAACCTCTGAAACATGAGCAAAGTGCTCTGAAACTGCCTGCAGACGCATGAAGGGGATGCTGCACGTACTGGATTAAATTCATCCTTTTGTTAAACACGGCAGACGCAGAGAAATGTGACGTCTATCACACGTGATTCATGACTAATATTGTTGTGTTTGAACACGCTCCCAGCGGTGTGTTATTGATCGTCTGGGGAGTCGCTGTAGGAGGGTTAACAGGAAGCATCTATTGAAGGTTTCTCTTATTCGGTGAATCAGATGAACATCATGATGCAGCCTGCATGCAGGAACAAGGACTCAAACGGTTCCTGATCCACTTCAGAACCACTTAAAGACCTTTGGGATGAGACCTTATCAGAGCGTCAGGTCTCCCTCACTCAAACCCCTCGATAACACGTGGATACGAAGCAGCTCGTTTCCACTCAGCTGTGGCGCCACCTACTGGCTGAAGGAGTCATGCTGGTTGGCTCATTGTGTTTCTGCAGCAGGTGATCAATCCGCTGCTGATCGTCATCAGTCAACAACACCCGGTGCTGCCAGTGACCTTTTTGTAAAAGCATCAGCGACCTGAGAATCGTTTTACCGTCAGAAGGTTCCCTGAAGTCCGGGGTGGCTCCGCGGGGGGGCCCCTCTCGGAAGCGAGCCGGTCCTCCACCTCCGGGTCCTCCTGGTCCTCCAGCTCCGCCCCTTCTGTCTCCGGGTCGACTGCCGCCGGCGCCGCCTCGACCCCGTGATCCCATGAAGTCGTCATCTCTGAAACCTAGAGAGCAGACAGGTGAGACGCAGGTCAGGTGTCCTTCAGCCAGCTGACTGGTGAGCATGAGATGGTTGAGGTGAAAGGCATGATGGGAGAACGGCAGGGTATGGTCCAGCGGGGTCGGCAGGTGGAACACGCTATGGGGGTCGAAGGTTAACGGGGCAGGATTTCACCAAGTAACAGGTTAATAAAATCGGTTTTTGATCGTTGATTAATTGATTGATTCTTGTCATCTGTTGACCCCACATCAACTGCTGCTTTCTGATTGGTCAGCTGGAATCTGCTCAACTCTGACCGCACCTCCTCCTTGCTGCTCGAAGTCCTCATTGAAATCCCGTCCTCCTCCTCTGGGAGCTCCTCGAGAACCTCCTCGGCCTGCAGAGGACAGGGGGGAGTCATCACTGAGAGGGGGAGAGAGGAGAGAACGGGGAGGAGGGGGAGGAGGAGGAGGAGGAGAGAGGAGGGGGAGGAGGAGAGAGGAGGGGGAGGAGGAGAGAGGAGGGGAGCTGCAAGACGGGCCTCGTCCAGGAAGGAGTTGAAGAACATCTCCAAAGAGGCGGAGCTTGTTAGTGGTAGGTCAGAGAAGTTAGAGAGCAGCTGCCTGAATATTTCATGTTAACCTTCAGACCAGGTGAGGAGGGGGGGGGTGAAGATGAGTTGATGAAGGAATGAAGAGTCCTCCTCCTCCTCCTCCAGGTCAAACATTCTGACGTGGAGGAGAGACTTGGACTCGTTGAGGGGTTGTCACCTACTTCCTGTCTGGTCTTCGGCGTTCATACCTCTGGCGTCGTCCTTCCTGAAGCCAAATCCTCCTCCACCACCACCTCCTCGCTCTTGCTTTCGTCCCTCTGCGATATCAACCCTCAGTGACCTCTGATCTAACAGCTGCAGGGGTCAGAGGTCACAGAAAATCAACGACATTTGGACTGTTTACAGGATACTTGTGACTCTATAAGAGCAGTAATGAAGAGGACGCTGCTTCTGAGCGGCTGCTTTTATGTTCGTTCACACAAACACGATGACAATGACTTACACTGCGAGTCCTGCTCTTATTTCAAGGGACTAACTTTTAAAAGCATAACTATTTCAAACCAACCTTAAGTGAACGACATGAACTTTTGATCTAACTGAATTCCACGGCGTTTGCAGGATCCTGATGAGCGTACAAACCCAGCCGGGGGGGTTCAACCCGGGCCTCGGACCCGCTGACAATGGTCCTGAGGAAGCGCTGTAGTTCAGGTTGTTTGAGGGGAGACTTGAGCGTCAGCGGCTGATTGGCTCTCGGCTCTCAAGCCAAAACGTTCGTAAACAAGTGCATTTGGACGTGTTAATCCTAAATGTCTGTAGACCATAAACAACACGGTGGGTTCACGCCTTCCCTACCCGGTGTGTGTGTGTGTGTGTGTGTCTAAGCCCCGCCTCCAATGACAGCAGGCCAGAAGACATCGCCATCGACTAAAATGCGTGATGTCACAGCACTAAAAATGGTTGCTATATTTGCATAGCGCGCGCGTTAAGTCAATGTTTCGATTGTGGCGACCGGCCTGGCGCCCTCTTCATGTGTTCATAGTACAGCAGTCCACACCTTCAGGTGAGCTGGACTCTGCAGACTAATGCAAACCATTCAGCTTGTCAGATCAAAGACTTTCATCTTATTAGAATATTTGGTTGAAAAGTAATATGGACGAGGTCCCACCCCAACATGTACTTAAACAAGTACTATCACTAGGACAGTCACATGCTCTTTGTTTGATAACTGGAAATATAATCGAAAGGTTCCATAAAATAAAATAAGACTTCTTTCTGTATCAGGATCAAAATATTAGGGAAGTTCTCAGTCTGGTCCCAATGAAATCATATACCCTTGATCATTATTATGGAAACGTATACTAGTAGTGCACTAGCAGCATAGAGGTAGTGAAGCAGCAGCATACTAGCAGTATACTAGCAGTATACTAGCAGTATACTAGCAGTATACTAGCAGTACTCCATGAGAGCAAAGCCTCAGACACTCACAGCTCCGTCGTAGGTCAGAGCTTCTTTTAGAGATTCCACATCTTCAAACTCCACGTAACAGAACCCTGTGAGACAGAAACACACCGTGATGCTCAGCCGAGGCTCCGACACAAACTACACACACAAGACCACGGCCTCTGACCTTTGAACTTATCCGTCTCTTTGTCTCTGACCAATCGGACGCTGCGCATGTTGAGCTCTTTGAAGATGATGTCGATGTCTCCCTGCACCGTGTTGAAGGGCAGGTTTCCCACGTACGCCGTGAACGGAGGCTCCGTGGGGAGCTCCTTCTGCTTCCTGGAGCCTCCGGAGCCGCCGCCGCCTCCGCGGGGCCTGAGGGGGACAGAGAGCATCATGGGATACATGTATATTACGACCACTGGTCCACATCTCTGCATGGACTCCATGCACGTGCAGCGCTGTGGGAACCAGACGTGACCATGTGACCACAGCCAAACAGAACCCACTAGTGACGTGAAGCATCGGAACATCGTCCAGAGACCTCAAATCAAACGTCAGATACACAGAGTTTATTCTAAATGACATGGTTCAGTATGGTTGATAATATTAGTCTATTATTGCGTTAGTTCTAATAGTTTGTTATATGTCATTTGTCAAACTAAAGTGTTTAAGGTAGAAAATAACTGAAGATTCTTGTTTCATTATCAACTAGTCGCTCACAAAGAGCTCCTTTAAATGACATCTCCCTTCACTAATATCTCCTTTTATAAATTCAGCAAATTGGATGAATATTTGTTCTCAACATGTCTTTGTTTCATACTTTAACATGAACTCACTTATCTGTTGATCAATAATTGATAACCCATTAATAACATCGATTCTTTGTGGATCTTTAAAACCAGAAATAAACTCATGACTGAGATCAGTGATGTTTCTAGAAATCAAACAAGTCAACTGATATTCTGTAAATATTCATCAAACGCTTTGAATTAACAATCAGCACAATTATTGATTTAAAAAATATGCATTTCAACCTTCAGTATCTCGTATTGATCAGAGTAGTATTAAATGATTCTATGAACTGATCAATATGCAAACACTGACCTGATGAAGATTGTCAGTCACGCACCTTTGGATTTGGGTTTGATCTAAACTAAGATCATTAGTTTTGATTTACAGATTCATCGATAAGAAGGTCAATAGAACATGATTCAGCAACAATTTAATCTTCTAATAATCCTCAGGGAAATTATACCTGATCAATAAACTAAACTCAATTATAAAAACCGTGGACATTTAGAACTGTTGTGTGTATATCCATCGATTTGATCATTGATTAGTCGTTGATCAAGTTGGGATGTTTTACAGTGGGACTCAAACTGGTCAATGCATCGGCTAATAAAACACGGCATGAGCAGCAGCCACCGGCAGCTAGCCTCACATGAACCGATACCGATAGATCCGGATCGATACGCAGCCTCATGGCTCTGCGGACACAAGATGCAGCCACGCGGGCAACAAGCCGCCGCCGCACCGCCTCCACCTGCTGCGGCCTCCCGCCCGGCTTCACGCGGCTCCCTCACAGCCCGCACAGCCCCGCGTTCCGCCTCTGGGCCCCAGTTCAATTCCCCCGCACGTGCCGCCGCAGGTCTGCTAACAACCGCCGCCCCCCATGCTAGGTTAGCTTCCTGAGCTCCGGGAGCCGCGGTGTTTCCCAGCAGCCTCCCCGCGCGGGCCTTCGCACACTCGGTCCACTCAGCCAGCGCCGGCGTGAAGGGAGTTCCCACGGCCCTTCTTAGCCCCGGAACGGAGGCGGAAGGAGGGGTGAAAAAACACCGACACACCGCGTAAGAGTTCGTGTAGCGAGGCCGGGGGCCAGAGCATTGCTGCAGGTCGGAGACTCACCCTCTGCCGCCCCCGAAGCTGCAGTAGGCCCGGTCCCGCTCGTCGTAGTTGTCGAAGTCCGCCATTACTGCTGCTGTGTGTCGAAGGAGGAGGTCCTTCACGTCACACGGTGACGCGAGGTTTAGCAGTCCGGAGAGCGCCTGACCGGGAACAGCGACAACGTCTGGTCTACTTGGTGCCTGAATTTACACTTAAAGAGGTTTATACCGCACTATGACATCACTGCAGTTAATTAAATTAAACCAAGTAATGAAGCATTCACCGTTTGGATTTTTTATCTTGTTGAACCTACAACAACCACAACAAAGCGATTTTAAGTATCAAATAAAACCTAACAAATATTAACATTTTCTGAAAATGTATTTGGGAGGTAAGAAGTAAAAGTCTCCCCTAAACTAACATCCTGTCAATATTTTACATATATTTATTTAATGTTCTCTGTAATATTACAAAATGTGATTGTTATTTAGATGGTTCAAATAAGCCCATTGGGGGTCCAAAATAAAACACAATATTTTATTATCATTTGCATAATTTCTAAAATAAAGTGTGAAAAATTGTCGAGGGGTTGTAGAAATATAAAAGCTTAATGATGTCTTTTTAATGGACATAGAAGACTAAGTTAGATGAACGAGAGAACAGAAGCTCAGATTAGAATAGACAAGAAAGGAAACAATATCAAAGTGACAGAAGACAAACTATTATTAGTTTTATTCAAATAAAACTGATTTTTTAAAGTCCTGCCGGTGCACTCCACTAAGTGGTGTCATGCACCTTAAATGTTGATTTGTAGTCAATCAGTAACAACCAAAGGCTAGAATATAATAGAAAGAAAAAAAATTGAAAAATATAATGTTGGTAAACAGAGTCAATGATGAATAAGTGTAGATAAATAAAGCCACAAATATAAAACACATAAAACAAAAAGTTTCAATTAATGCTGTTACTTACAATATTATTCACGATTACTACAGTATAAAAATAGAAAACCCTGGAAGCCATGTTAATGAGGAGAAAAAATAGGATTACAGATCTTTTAACTGATGATGTAAAATGAACCAGTTGCTCAGTGATGGTTTCTCAACATGATGTCTATACGAGACCTTCCGTTACAAACTAACAGGTTCACAAAAACATTCAGCCAGCTTGTGAAGACTACCTGTTGGATCTGTCTTGGTGTGATTTGAGCTCTGAAGACTTGATGCTTGACAGTCTGACTGCAGGTCAACATGCAGCATCATTGTGTCCTTTTACAGATCAAAGTCTGCTAGGCTCAGAGAGAGGAAAGGGTTCTTTGGACCATTATTATTTCTGATAAAATATGTATTATATACTACAGACGATGGCGAGAGACAAATAAATTGTTTCCATCCCGTTTGAACTATTGAATCTACATATGTTTTTACAATAAAAATATTTTGTATGGAAAGAGTCTGAAGTTTAAGACCGTAAAAATAATAAATAATAAAGCCTGCACACTTTAAAGTGCCTGTGAAGTTTTTTAGTAGCAGAATTTTCTCTCTCTTCCTAAGGAAAAGGGTCGCGGTTCATTTTGAGCAAATCTGCATTAGATAGCCAACGGAAAAATGTACACAAAGCTACGTTTGTCCCTTGAGTTACGCTCATCTTGATCAGATGTTGTCGTCTAAGGATTTCTTTCGGTCATGAAGGTCTCCATTAGATCTCATAGATGATTTACAGGTTCATCAGAAATCTTGTAGATCTAATAGAGGTCTACAGATGTCTTGAATTACATTACATGTCATTTAGCTGATCTTTCAGGTTGGACACAACCTGTAAGATGACACAGGTCTGGTACTTCTTCCAGATATCAGGGCTGGGTCAGATGATGTGGGCGTGTTTCAGCAGCTGCCTGGTGAGCTTGTTTGCTCCGGAATGCCCGTCAGGCCTGGTGAAGGAGAGTCTCTCTGTGACGGTCTGGATACAGGACCGCCGGACACGACGTCTTTCTCACCGGGAATCATGGTTTTCCCCAACGACTGGAAGCACAGAACAAAGACTAAAGTCTAACACCAGTCAGAACAAATCCTAGGTGAGAGGTGAGCTCTCCAGGCTTCTCTACCTGGTTCTCAGCCAGCGCCTGTTTGGCCATGTAGTGCTCCCTCTTCATCTTCAGCTCCACCTCCTCAGGAACGTCGGGCACCATTAGGTCGATCAAACGGCCAATGGAGAAGACCACATGCTGAGAAGAGAGGGGGCAGGTTGTTAAAAACGGTGTTTCGTATTTTATTCCTCATCTACTGCGTTTCTCTCCGGATCTCACTCACCTCGAACACGATGACAAACGTCAGTCGGATGGCGAGAAGATGGAAGTACTCGGGGAGGTAATCGCCATCTGCATCCCTTAAACCCTGATACCTGCAAAGCGTTGGCAACATTAGCAACATCAATGACACCACCAACATCTGCAACATCAGAACCATCCCCAACATCAACGTGGGGCCATTGCCTACCTGCAGGGTGTGTGTTGCTGGCTGTAGTTGCGTGGTGACGTTGCCAGGGTGAAGTTGATGAACCCAGTCAGTGTGCGGTCTCTGGTGTAGATGTAGTATAGACGCGGCAGGAAGGACGATGTAAATGCAATGAGGAACGCCTAAAGACAGCAGGTGGAGGTCAGATTCTATTGGCTGCTGAGGGAGAAGGTCAAACTCTCTTGGCTACCGATTGACCCTCAAATCAATCTTACATTGCTGAGCACGGCCACGTGGGCGATAACCTGCAGGATGGGGAACCAGATGCCGATGTCCTGAGCCCGCTCGCCCACTGGCCGCCGATACTCCGTCACAAACTTCTGAGCGTCCAGGCGGATCTCCACCCAGTTGTTGACGAGCGCGAAGAGAGGAGCCAGAGGACAGGCCGCCACGAAGATGGTGATGAACCCAAACTGGATCACTGAGGAGAAAGAGGAGAAGGAGTAGAATGAGAGGGAGGATAATGAGGTGAAGGAGGAGAAGGAGGAGGAGGCAGATCTCCACGTTAAACACTACTTTCCCTGGAAGCCGTGGAGGATAAATCCAACTTACCCATCTCCAGGTATTCACTGAAGAGGCCTTCACAGACCAGCAGCTGATAGTCCGTCTCCCAGGGAAAAACTTCCTCCTCCTGCACCTCTGTTCTCTCCTCATCTCCTTCCTTGTCCCTCACTAGCTTCGGCCGATGACTAGATTGCCTCTTCTGCCACCAGCACCTCAACTTCCTGTCAGATAGTGAGCCATCAGTACAGGTCCATTCTTGAAGATGGAAATGAAGACACATCAATCCAAACATGTATTTAGGACACAAGGGTTAGAGGTCGGCGCTCGGTTGTCTAAATGGAAGAAGGTTCTGATGGGGGTTCTATCTGATGTGGTTCTATCTGATGGTGGTTGTCCCTGCCGTACACTTGGCTTACTACTTGCATTTTTTAAAATCATTTGTCATATGAACTGAATGTCTTGTACATCTTTTACGTTCTTCATTCTGTACACATGACGTCTTGTAGTCTGTCCATCCTGACAGAGGGATCCTCCTCTGACCTTCTCACTGAGGCAGGTCAAGTAACTTTTTATTCATTACATTTTCACACAAATATCTGTACTTTCTACTCCTTAAATTTGAAAAATAGCCTCGTTACTCCAGTTTCATTTTGGACTCGTTTTTTCCGCTTCTCATCATTCAAAAACACACAGAAAACTTATCCAGATAAATTGCGTCATCTGGATTGAGCGAATTGGATTCTGTTTGGATGAGAAGTAAAAACATGAACCTTTCAGACACCCTATTGGTTTCCTCTGCGATGCACCTGCTGACGACACAAACTCAGACTGACGCCGGGTGTGAGAAGTGGTCGGTGGAAGGTTCTTATCAGAACGGCACAAGCCAATCCCAGTTGGTATTTAGGGACATGAACCCGCCTCCTCTTCCTCCACTAAGGGATTCGGTATTTGCTCATAAAGCCTGAAACGGGTCATTTGGCCAATGTTTTGATGACAGCCAGTTCAGTGTTTCCCATCATTAGAACAGGGGTGCGCCCCCCCCCCCGGATAAAGTCAGACTGCACCCATGAAGTGGACACTGCAATCTAGTGTGGGTACGTCCTCTGACTCGTGTCATTTAGCCTGGACTTGTTTAAGTCATACAGCATGCAGCATCTCAGAATGTCGCCATCTTTCCATCATCTGAACGGCAGGTCACGTGATCTGAAGGCACCTTCCCATCATGTTGTAACCGACTGACATCTATGATTAATGTTCTGTGCTCACATGACTTTTTAAATTGTATGTATTTGTTTTGTTTTTCTTATGTTAAAATAAAAATGAGGCAGTCATCTGGGTTTCTCCAGGACTTGACTGAACTGGACTGAAGACCAAAACCATGTCCTCTCCTCATGTTCTTACGGCCAGATGAACTCCTGGGCGTTGTTGATCAGCTGTTTTCCCACCATGATGACCAGCAGCTCCTGGGCCAGTTCAATGAGGCATCCTCCGGCTCCACACTGGGACACAAGAACACAGGTATCTATACGTTTATCATCACTACTGTGAGGTGGAGCAGCTGTGTCTCACTAGAGGACACATGGACGAGCGTCCAGGAGGAGGATGAACTGCAGACCACGTGGTTAAAGGTACGAGTCGTTTGCTAGTTTGATTCCCAGTGTCTCAAGCACCATCATCATTCCCATCCCCCTCCTCCTCTTCCCCCTGAGCTTCATCATCATCACTTTAACAGACTCACGTCTTCGTTGCGAACTCCAAACAGAGTTTTGTAGTTTCCTGGGTAACCGATGAACCTGAACACAACAAAAAAGAAGAATTAGAAACGTATCAATACAGATTTGGCGCTTCACAAATTGTCTTTTAATTTTGAAAGTAAAATCTGTCGACCAATAAGTTCAACGGACAGCAGAGAAGAAGAATCATCAGAGACAAAGGTAAAAGGAGGAGCTCCGATTGGTCAAGGCGCCTCTCACCTGCCTTTGAAGAAGGCGATGTAGACCGGAGACGAGTAGAAATTCACAAACTGGAAGACGAAAACTTTGAGGATGAACATGTCTTCGTATTTTGACTGAGTCCGATGCATCTCTGACAGAAAAAGCAACAGAAACAACAGCTGAGTGTTGGACCTTGGCCTCTCACCACTGGGGTCCCCAAGGCTCTGATCCGAGTCCCCTCCTGTAGGAAGTGTGTTTATCGCTTAATTGGAGTTTTGCAAATGTTGATAATTTCCTTTTTTTGTCTTCATTGCGCAAGAGCTGAAAATATGTGTCATATATTGACATTATTTAGGCCATGATGAGAAGAGCTGCATTACGCAATAGACTGCAGTTTTCTACTGTGTGACAGAATGTGTTTTTTGTGTAATTAGTTAACGCTTTTGTTGCGTGCAATAAACATCAAACTAAATCAGTCGAAAGATCTCCTTTCGTTAAGGAAATCAAATCACTGTTTCTGAAGCTCAGTAATGAATATCACCGAAGGAACGCCGCTACACCTCCTCACCTCTCTGTAGACCAACTGTGTCGCCATCCACCCACATGGCTTCTCCTTCCATCGCTATGCTGATGACACCCAACTAATACTGTGGATCTCTGGCTGACTGACTGACACACCACCTGAAGATTAACCTTCACAGGACTGAACTTCTCTCCCTTCCACCAACGACCTGACCTCTGCCGACCTGACCTGACCACTGCTAGGACCCTCTGTGTGACACTCAAAGGGTTCTACTGATCTGACCACCTTGACTATTGTAACACCTCAGGAGTCTACCTGCCATCTGGCCTCTGCAGCTGGTCCAGAACGCAGACGCTCCACTGGTCTTAACCTAAATTCACCCACACTACTCCACTCCTGCAGAAACATTTAAGCTCTGAGACGCTGAGGATGAGGAAGGTGAGACAGAAGGAAAGAGACCGAGGAGGGTGAGAAAGAAGTTGAGGGACCAGGGAAGATGAGGGTGAGACAGGAGGTGAGACTCACCCCATCGGGTGAGTAGGCGAGCCAGTGAAGTGTAAACCTTGGACAACATGAGGATAACCAACAGGTTCAACACGGATCCTGAGATACTGGCTACCCTCCCAGCCTGAAAACACACACAACAAGACAGACAGGGAGATCAATAGTGGTCCTCAGGGAAGTGCCCTGAAGCTCCTCCTCTTTCTACTGACCTTTGATTGGATTTAAAGGTTCTCTATTCAGATCATTCATCTAACAACTAAAGGACAATAATATATGTAAAAAACGGTGCATTCACTGCCCTACACTGTTAGCACTGTTAGCTCTGTTAGCACAGTTAGCTTCCGGAGGCAGGTCGTACTCACAAAGCCGGTTAAGAAGCTGCCGGACTTGTAGATGATGACAGTGACTATGGTGCGATACAGGATGATGGCCATGAGGAACATCAGCACCACGATGACCTGCACACAGGAAGGTCAACACTTCCAGTAAACACAGTTCATGAGCTAACATGTTACTGTCCTCCAAGGAGGTCTTCAGGTCAGTGACTGTGACCGTTCAGGGTCAAAGGTCAGGAGGCCCACCATGAGGATGATGACCATGCAGCCAGTCATTGTTCTGTTGAGTCGCTTTGTTTGAGGGAAGTAAGGTTCCTCTGCTCCGGTAACAGAGTTCCTCATGGTCATCGGGGCCATGGCAGTGAACTCTGGACGAGGTCTCTCCTGAGGGGGACAGAGGGATCACAGCTTAGTCCTGATCCTCTATGTAAAACAGTCTATATTTAGTCTACACTCCCGACTGGTCCGCGAGCGCCACCTAGAGGGCCGCAAAAATCTTTCAATTTGTACAAATTGTAATATTTCAACTTATTATTACAACGCTGTCTTGTGGAAGCCAATCAGTGTTGAGATGCTCTGCTCGTCATCACCGGCCATCTTGCTGTCACAGTGTGAAGACACTTCATGAAGCTGTCCCTCACCGGAGGGACAGCTGAGACTCAGCGTCTGTAAGTTTCTAATTTCTCCGTTTTTTATGTAGTTATTTTTGCCTTTCATATGATTGTTATTAATTATAAATGTATTATATTATTATTTTATTAACTGTATCTGTTCCATGAATTATTACGTAGTGTTGTTTGTGTAGGTTTACATACAGATAATAAATATATGTCCTTGTGATGATCACTGTATCAGGTTGTTGCTTGTTACATTTTTTTATTTTATTTAGTCATTGAATACAAATCCAACCTTGAATGATTTATTTAGAGGATCAGTTAGTTCATCCAAGAGTGTGTTAATATTTGAACGCGCCCCGGGCCACTTTCTACTTCTACTACTTCTAGGTCACGAGCCCCTGTTCTACATAAACCAGTGGATATTTGGTCCTGATGTCTGCTGGTCGATGTGTTGCTGGACCTGCTGAGGGACGGGAGGCGTCTTGGTTCTGTAGAACCCGTCCTGGTAGATCATTTAACAAAGAGTGTGAGGCAGGTACCTCGATGTCCTGAAACTCTGAGCAGTCCCAGCGGTGAGACAGGACCGAGCAGGTCCTCTTCCAGTACTCCAGGAAAGTGACAGACCACAGAGACATGAAGACGCTGAAGAACACCGTCCCCCCGTTATCAAACATGATGCCAGCCTGCAGGGTGGGACAACAGGGGGACGGAGTGAGACGCGTGAGGCAGATCACGCATTCTGTGTCTTTATGTGTCGTCTTTAATCCGACCGGTACCTTGAAGGTGGCACAGATGCTGGAGTAGTTCCAGTGGGAGCAGATGTTACAGAGAGGACACATGGTGAAGCTGTTTCCACTGTCACACAACTCCTTCCTGCACACACAGGCCGTGAGGGCTTCATTTGTGTAGAGGAAGTTGCATTTTAGCAAAAAACAAATACTACAAATACATGTCAACAGAAAACAGCAAAGTTTTGGTGAGGTTTGGGTGCAATGCATTGTGGGACAACAATGACCGCTCAACTTCTCACTCACGCCGGAACGTCATTGGCCATGAGCCAGAACCCGAACAAGAAGACCACGGTGCCGACCAGCGCCGCCGGCAGCAGCCAGCCGGTGTAGAAACCTGGGGAGACACGGGACGCCGCTTGAGCCAACGAGTCAGCGGAGGCCCGTCACCGATGCTTCTGCTGATTGTTACCCAGCCAGGCGAAGTAGAGCGCGATCTTCTCCCCAAAGTACTCCCTGATGTGGTCCAGAGGCTGGTAGTGTCTCCAGGAGGACCACGTGGCCCAGTAGGAGTACAGGATCTCCCTCAGAACCAGCGACCGGGGAGAGACGGGGGGCGTCGGCAACCGGAAGCCTCCCTCCAGACAAAGTGCGGAAGGTTCATTCAGTGGGATTCACAAATTCCCAAATATATATTCAATTTAAAAAGGCACACCGAAGGATTTACAGACACATTCCAATGCACAGAAATAAAGGACCATTTTAATCGTTATTTGTTTGCGGATCGCAAAATGTGTCTGACGGAGAAGATCCTCAGCTTTTATCAACATTTTATCCGTAACCAATCCGATGTCGCCCTCATTTTCAACCAATCACATGAGCCCAGCTCGCCCCTCCCCTCCCCACGAGGCTGCCCGCCTTACAGCAACCTGAGGAGGCAAAGAGGTCAGAGGTCAGAAAACAATGGCGTCCCGTAGAGACAGCGCTCCGCTTCAAGTGTAAGTCAAACATAATTGATGTACCCCCCCCCCCCCATTATTTGAATCTTCTGACTCAGTTTAATCTTGTAGCTCCATGAGTTTAGCTAGCTAGCTAAGTAGTGTTTTCTAACTTTACATGCTAATTAGCTTCTTCTGCAAAGTAACATCTTGGAACTTATTAATGAAAATAACTGACTGTGTCAAAAGTATTCACATTCATTACTCAAGTAGAAGTATACATACTAGGGATTGAAAAGACTCAGTAGCAACTCAAGCTTTTACCTTGAGTAAAAGTATAAAAGTACTGGTTTCAAAACTCCCCTTAAAGTATAAAAGTAAAAGTTATGTAATGGGGAAAAAATGTCCATAAAGGACAAACCTGGCTCTCAGAACATGTCAGTCGGTTACAACATGATGGAAAGATGGCGACATTCTGAGATGCTGCATGCTGTATGACTTAAACAAGTCCAGGCTAAATGACACGAGTCAGAGGACGTACCCACACTAGACTGCAGTGTCCACTTCATGGGTGCAGTCTGACTTTATCCGGGGGGGGGGGCGCACCCCTGTTCTAATGATGGGAAACACTGAACTGGCTGTCATCAAAACATTGGCCAAATGACCCGTTTCAGGCTTTATGAGCAAATACCGAATCCCTTAGTGGAGGAAGAGGAGGCGGGTTCATGTCCCTAAATACCAACTGGGATTGGCTTGTGCCGTTCTGATAAGAACCTTCCACCGACCACTTCTCACACCCGGCGTCACTCTGGCTTTGATTTGAGTTTTAAGCAAAACAAACGAACGTGATCAAAATGTGAAGCCCGGTTTGGGGAAGAATTCAGCCAAACGACGGGAGATTCATTTGTCAGGTCAAAGGTCAAGTATCAGCGCTGCGTTAGCAAAGGCAGGAGCAGTTCTGTCAGAAGAACAACTCACTAACACCAAGAGGAACATTATGTTTTATCATTTTTGTTAGATTTAAAAGGAAGGATTTCTATTGGCCGTCTCTAACTCTCATCCTTATCAGACCCGTGTCTGCCTGGTTGGCACCTTCTGCTCAGAAGTAAAAAAAGAACATCTTATCCCATCCTAAGTAATTCAATGGTCCATGGCCTCATGAAGATCTGGGTTTGGTGGGAGCTGCTGCAGAGAAACCTCGTTGTTCAGGTCGTAAACTCAATTTACTCGATTCACCTGCTTCTTTGCTCCTCAAAAAGAAGTAAATAACTTTTAAATGACTTTAGAATAAAGTCTGAATCCACTGGTGCAGCTGATTTAAGGAGGAAGCGCATGAGAATTCTCCCCCTTTTGTGCTTTACCAGATGCTAACGGAGGCTGCACTTAAAGATGGAGGAAGGGGTTTGGTTGTTTTTAGGCAAATGAGGTTTGTTAAGATGAGGGTGAGTTGGTGTCAAAGGTTAAAGGCCGGGGTCGTGAGCTCACCTCGTGCAGGGGATAGGCTGCGGTGAAGACCTGCTCCGTTACCAGTCGATCGATCCCCACCTCCCCTCGCTTCACCGACCCGTACGCCGTCCTGGCCAGGATCTCATACAGCTGCAGGGACACAGTCACTGCAGGGACACTGAGCGGACCCTAACCCTCAGACCCCTTTGTGAGAGTCCAGATGTCACTTCCTGTTTACCATGTTGGATTGGCCCTTTAAATCTGTGCAAGCTCATGAAAGCACTGGAGCTCGAGGACGCTTCTCTGAGGAATGCCACGATTTATTGATGATGCATCTTTATCTTTTGTTCTTTCTGTGAGATTGAATCTAAAGCTAGTTTAGTATAGATTTTTAATAAGTCACTTTTTTTAACTACAAGAGCAATATAAAAGTTCGTTAAAAGAAATATTCCTTGTTTAAGAAATGATTTATTATCTATTAATTTCTTAATGTGTGACCATTTAAACACAACATGACACCTTTTTGTCCAACATAGAGGTCTAAAAAACAACGTTCAATAATAATACAAACACATATACTTCATTTAAACTGGGTTATTTGTGTTCATGTGTTTTCTACGCATGATTGAAGTGAGTTCTTGGTTCTTCCAGAACAAACACTGACAGGTTCCTTCTTTGTGTGAAGGTACTTTGCTCTGCTGAAGGCGTGCACGTACACACGCATGTTTACAGAAGGTGTTTGAGGAGGAGGCGTCGCCACTCACAGCTTCCGCCTGCCGACTGAAACATCCTGTAATCTGAGCCACGGCTCTGAGCCAATCACAGCCGTCGGTGAGGACCATGCCACCATCAGGCAATCTGTCAGAACCAGGATGAGCCGCTGGGACTTCTGCAGCTCTCAGGGGATCCAGTTTACTTTGGATGGACAGAAGCTCAGAACTCGGGGGTTTTCTATTATCAAATTTCTCAGGTTAATCTGGACCCTGATGGTGATGAAGCAAACAGCTTCTGCTTCTTCTCACTCACAGAGGGCTGAGTGTCAGTTTTTATTGTCCAAATAAAATAATGTTTAACCAGCTGGCACACAGAATGCCAACAAAGGAGTTCTGTTTGTTCTGTGGGCTTCATGTGGGCTCTCTACTTATTGGTAGAATTGCATACTCCTGGTTATATGCAACGTTAGGATTGAACTTGCTACAGACTCACCACCTGGTGTCTTTGAGAAGTCTTGAAGAAGGTGTCTTTGTTGTTGCTGCCCAGAAACCTGCAGACAGAAAACAGGGTTAGACTGCTTTAAGTTTGAGTTGTGAGTTTGCACTTTTAAACTAAGTAATAAAGGCCTCTAATCTGCAGGTAATTTATATTTTTCCATAATTTATGTTTTGTTCATTTTTACATGAACACTGACACACATCACACAAATAACAAGAAAGCAACACTACTTTTGGTGCAAGGCTTATTTTTCTGAGCTTATAAATGCACAATATCAAAAAAGGTTGCTGGTTGAGATGATTAGTTCAGTCCAGATCTACTAATTTGGTTCTTACCTTTTACACATATTAGTACCATACATATAATATTTTAAAAGGCAGGTTTTTGCATTTTTTGGGTCATTTATTGCTCATTGTGTTCTGGTCTGTTTTACCTCTGGAGCTTGTTATTCCTGAACTGACAGGTGTAGAAGTCAGGTGGCGGGTTGGGGACGTCCTGAGACAGAAGGTTGGGGAGGGACAGTCGGGAGAGGACCTGTGCAGACCAGTTAGTGATCGGAGATGTGACCACCTGCAGGACGACAGAAGACAGATGACACACGCTTATAGTTAGGGGTGGTTCAGGTTCATGTTAGGGCTGGTTCAGGTTCATATTAGGGCTGGTTCAGGTTTATAGTTAGGGCTGGTTCAGGTTCATGTTAGGGCTGGTTCAGGTTCATATTAGGGCTGGTTCAGGTTTATAGTTAGGGCTGGTTCAGGTTCATGTTAGGGCTGGTTCAGGTTCATGTTAGGGCTGGTTCAGGTTCATGTTAGGGCTGGTTCAGGTTTATAGTTAGGGCTGGTTCAGGTTCATGTTAGGGCTGGTTCAGGTTCATATTAGGGCTGGTTCAGGTTCATATTAGGGCTGGTTCAGGTTTATAGTTAGGGCTGGTTCAGGTTCATATTAGGGCTGGTTCAGGTTCATATTAGGGCTGGTTCAGGTTTATAGTTAGGGCTGGTTCAGGTTTATAGTTAGGGCTGGTTCAGGTTCATGTTAGGGCTGGTTCAGGTTTATAGTTAGGGCTGGTTCAGGTTCATGTTAGGGCTGGTTCAGGTTTATAGTTAGGGCTGGTTCAGGTTCATATTAGGGCTGGTTCAGGTTTATAGTTAGGGCTGGTTCAGGTTTATAGTTAGGGCTGGTTCAGGTTCATGTTAGGGCTGGTTCAGGTTTATAGTTAGGGCTGGTTCAGGTTCATGTTAGGGCTGGTTCAGGTTTATAGTTAGGGCTGCTTCAGGGCTGGTTGTCTAACTTGTTTTCTTACTCAGAGGCATTGTTTTTTCTTTTCAGACAGATTAAAAAGGTTTAAAATCAGACTACCACCTGCTAAAATCATGAGACTTGACTTGGATGTTTACCTGCAGTGGAACTCTAAGGCTGATCTCTTCAGCGTAGTAACAGAGGACACTCCATGGAGCACTGAGGAGGACAAAAGTGATCTTTGTCTTCGCCTGAAGGACCTCCTTCTGCAGAGACAAAAATAAAGACTCAAAAATGGTTTAATGGTTTATACAGTGTACTTTGTAAAACAATATCCAAGTACAACTTTGCAGGTACTTTAACTTGAAGTATTTTATGCTTATAGTCTGTACTTTGTATAGATTTTTACAGAATATGCATATGAAATGAGATTCATCTTGACTTTGTTCATACCGAGTACTTTCACCTTTGATACTTGAAGTACATTTTGAAACCACATCACTCTTGGTTATGTGAGAAATTTCTGTAACCAGAGTAGCATTAAAGCTAGCTAGCTAATGAACGTACTATAACACTGCTTGATAATGTTGCCATTAATTAGTAATAGATCAATAGTCTGTGTTCTTTAAGGACTTATTGCTGATAATTCTGCTGTACTTTTATCTGAGAGTACATAGGACTTTATGACTGATATGTTTTCTGCTGTAAATATTTAATTTGATTTAATTGAATTAATAAAAACATCCGCTTAACATTGTTGATTATGAGGGTCCGTTCAGGACTCAACTATTGAGACACTCTTACACGCACTAAAGACTCCCCAAGTGACCTATGTGTGTGCATATATAAAAGATTATACATACTGGTCTGAAACACTTCCACGTACACTAAACGGACCCTCAGAGTTCACTGTTCAAACGCTGGTGTCTCTGGATCTGATGTTTGACTGGAGGGCTTTATTTTACTGACCTGCTCCTGCAGCAGTCCGGAGTCTCTCAGTTTGTTCAGAAACACCTTCCTCCACTCTTTGTGGGTGGGGCTAACACCTTTGCTGCCTTCTCTCTGTGAGCTCAGAGGCTCCTCCCACACCAACACAAAATCTGCCCAATAGGAGCACAGCATTTAAAACTTACATCATGGATCCCTTCACTGACAATAACTTGTAAAAACAGCAAAACCTTTGAGACAGGTTAAAACAGGAAGTTCTGCAACTATATATTTTAGTTAGTTGGTTTAGTTAGTGTGCTGCGGCATTATCTACACACCAAAGTATGTCAAGATAAAAATAATCTACAAGTAGAGTACTACAGAGAAGTTTGATCAGAAATTGGTGCAGTAGATTGTGACTATTACACGTCTGTAATCCACCAGTAAATGGAGAAGAAAAAGTAGAAGATGAAGAAGAAGAGGAAGAAGAAGCTGGTGCTAACGTAGTAAACACAGATGATGAGTCAGGAGGGTTTAACCTTCTCTGAATTCTTTCAGCAAACAAGTTCCTCAGTTCTTTTCCGAGCCTCTGTGCTTTAAGAGCGTTTGTTTTACTCACCAACTCGACTCAACCCGTCACTGAAGACGTTCCTGTTAGGACGACGAACAGGTGCATCCTGGGAAATGATAACAGAATCCCTCAGGACATCTTAATATTTTCACTTCCACAACAAAAAGAGGAAACAATCAAACAGGACGATCGGATCATGTGTCACGAAGAGCGTAGATTCAAAACACTTAATTCCTCAAATGATGGAATAATTCACCTGTTATCCCTTCACCAACCAATCATATTCTTTGATTAGGTCACATGACTTTGTGTGAGGCTGTTGAGGAACTCCCCCACGGTTAATGAGAGCAGATCTGACTCTCTGATATTAATTGTTTACTTTGTGCTTAATGAGGCTGAAGACAAACGGCTCCGTCTCTCTTCATCACACACTTCCTGTTTCCTGTTTCCTGTTTCCTGTTCCACTAAAACAAACTGAGCTCCAGCGGTGATTCTACGTTCTACATCTTAGTTATAAAGTACAGGATTAAAAGACCCATTCGACTTTGACGATGTGGAAAAGCATTAAAACTGTATTTCATCCTGCGAGTTGGGAAATAAATGTAATGGTATTTTACTAAGACTACAGTAAACTTGTAATTGTTATAGTACTTATAATATTTATTTTGGTACTCGTATAAGTACTTGTATTACTTATAGCAGTTATGGAAATTAAAGTATTGATGACCAATAGAGGCTCCGCCTCACGGTCAGCCATCGTGTCACGTTACCGTGGCGATGCTGCCGTAGTCCTTCTCTGCCTGGGTTTCCATGGCGATTAGTTCTGCGTTGTCCTCCCCCTGCTCCCCTCTCCTGCTCATCCTCCCTTACGTCCTTCCTCCTGCAGGTACACAGCAGAAAAGGGGAGGAGCCAAAATGATGCGCTGGATGGTCATTGGTTTGTTCCTTTGTTTGTCAATAACATTGAAACATGAAGGTTGATTCCACGAAAAATACACTGGGAGGAGTACGTGAGTCTGGAGGATTCACGTACTTATACAACGGCTAATGTCACAAAACTTCCTCAGTGATGTCATCGGCTGTCAGCATTCTGATTGGCTGCTGAGCGATCAAATTCAGGTGAATTTGATCTTTCTGTATGAAACAGTTTTCTTTATTCCACATCATCTGATTGATTAATCAATTTATATATCTAAAACAAACTCAAGTTTATTTTAGATATATTTTCTTTATCAAACTGTCTTTGTTCACATCTTTACACATTGTTGGTTTGTTACTGTTATACAATTCAGTTTACAATTAAACTGATAAGAAACTTAACTCTGTTTGAACCATCTTTAAATAAGAATATATCTGATTCAATACATATGGTACTTTTACAGCAACATAGTGTTGAATTTGTGCTGTTAGTAATTTTACTTTAATAGAGAAGTCTAAAAACATTTACTGTGTACCTTTGTGTTTTTACACTTTTAAAATGTAGGAACATACACACACACACACACACACACACACACACACACACACACACGCACACACACACACACACACACACACGCACACAGACACACACACTCACCTGTGCATGCAGTGGGTCTCAGGCTCAGGTGAGTCTCCAGCCTAAAGGCGTGCAGCTTTCTGTCTAAGTTGAGCTTCCAGACGCGGAGTGAGTCGTACAAGCCCCGCCCCTCGTCAGCCCCGCCCCCCGCCTCTGGTTCCCCTTGTTCTTCATTGACTCCGTCAATCCATCACATAAACATTAGAGACATATTAATATATATATATATATATATATAGATATATTTATTCATAGATAAAATATACATATATATATTTTTCGTTCCTGATGACGTGATGATGCGATAATTTATAGTACATGAAAAATGTATTCATTACTCACAGGACTACAGTACACAATACAAATACTCGGTTAATAATAGTACGCAGTACTTTAGCTGTGGTACAATAAGTAAAAGTGCTTCTCAGTTGTATCAAGTATAAAGGAAACAAAAGTACAACAGTGCCAAGTAGTACTTCTCATACTAAGTACAACAAGCTCAAAGTCCTTTTTGACTTTTAACGCAGAAATATTCCAAATACTTTAACTTGCAACAAAGAATGGATTTTTTCCAGAACAGTAAGGGACACAGGTGCATTGTGGGATCTGTAGTTTCCATAATAAGAGCAGAGTTGGGAGTTTTAAGATGTTTATTTGTAATGCAGCGCTCTGATCGGACGAGCAGAGTAGTGACGCCCCCTTCAAGACAAAGAGTTTATTGTACATGAGAGCTACTGCACACACGCGCGCACACACACACACACACACACACACACACACACATACACACACACACGTCTTTGGCAGGAAGCAGCTTCTTTTTCTGCTTAACAAACTACAACACGCACCAGCTGAAGGGACAGTGATGTCATCAGGAGGGCGAAGCGTGCACAAGTACACATGCCCACACCCACACCCACTCACACACCCACTCACACACGCAGGTAAGCAGCTCCACCTGTAATCAGCTACCTGACGCTTCTTTAGTTGGCATTTTATATTATCGTCATAAAGTGTTTTCGGAAACAAACTACTGAAAGAAAAAATACATTTGAAAGTATTTCTTTTTTCTTTTTCTGTGTGAACCTGTAAATCCCCATGCTCCTTTCAGCCCCCGAACGCCCCACGCTGAGTCTCCAATGGCCCTGGACCCGTTTTAGGAGTCTTATGGTGTGTGACCTTTGACAGGTCACATGACCCCTTAGACATCATATTTTTGAAGGTTAAATTTCACACATTAAGGCGGTATTTCTAAGTTGTATAATTAAGTCTCATTTTAGAGGCGTTTGTTGTTGTTTTTAATTGTTGTTTGAATTGATGACTGCGGTTCTGCTGAAGGTAAGTCTCCATGGCAACAGCAGCGTGCCGTTTGTTGTCAGCAGGAAAACACACAGCAACAACATTTACACTGAATCTCTTTATTTCTACTTTAAACTGAAGACGAGTGTTAAATTAAGGCTTTTAAGAGCTGAAAAACATTTAAAAGACGACACCATTAAAGTTCATGAAGGTTTTAACTTACTGGGGAGACAGCAGTAAAAAAAAAGAGGGTACTTTTTACATGCTATATTTACGGTATTTTAAAGGGGTCCTGATCAGATTATATGAATAAATGTTCACATGTTTAGATGAAAACGTTTTAATATTACAATTAATTGTATTTTTAAGGCATCTTGCTAAATAATAAGGCAACGTTTTAAATAGAGTTTTACCATAATCTAAGAGTGTTATGTCATTAATTATTAACACGGAAGAGTTTGTGTTCTCACTACCAACGACTCCAGCGTTAATTAGGGTCTAATTAGGGCTAATTAATTAGCATAATCTGATTCAAGAACCTTTCAAGGGGCGAAAAAACATAAAAACCGTCAGCCTAAATATGTCCATTAATTTTTCTATAAATAGCATTTTGGGACTTTTTACTCCTTAAAAACATCCTCATATACTGCAACAGATAATCCATTAAAACCCTTTAACAGTTGACAATTAATTAACTACTTTAAATTAAAG
Organism: Pungitius pungitius; assembly: GCF_949316345.1. Classification (NCBI taxonomy): domain Eukaryota; kingdom Metazoa; phylum Chordata; class Actinopteri; order Perciformes; family Gasterosteidae; genus Pungitius; species Pungitius pungitius. Next base: position 536,902 of record NC_084902.1, read on the forward strand.
CGGAAATAAAACGCCTTAAACGTCTTGAATGAAAGAATGAACAATGATGATGTAAGAGGTCAACATGCTGTGAAGTCATCAGAGAGTCACGCGCACACACACACACACACACACGCATACATACACACATACAGGCCATCAACAATAATAATTATAATTAATAACGGTCATAAAGCAGAAATCAGCAACATGGTGCCATGTGGCTTCTTCATCTTCATCAGTCCTCCACCTCTCTGAAGTCCAGTGAGTCCGTGACGATCGCAGACAGGAAGTCCGTCCGCTCGTCAGTCCCACGAGCAGCTGGTCCTCACTACAGTGCCCGCCCATTGGCCACGCCCCCTCTACCAGACCTCGCAGCGCTGCCCGGTGTTCATGGGCGTCCCGGCGGGACAGGCGAAGTGGCGGCTGAAGTCGGGGGAGTTGGCGAGCGTGCCGATGACCCGGTAGCGGGGGGGGCTGTGCGGGTCGGTCACCAGCCCCTCGTGGGCGCTCTCCGGCGTTCGGACTGAACACCACACCTGGGAACACACAGACAGGAAGTGGTGGTTGTCACTCACTGGCGTAATGTGCTAGCCGCGTCCTTTATCAACATTATCAATAGATCAATTGCTCAATAGTAAAGATAAAACAAGAATAGAAAAAAACAGTAATTTCAGGGCAGGCGAGGAAGCCTGAATGTATCATGTATCCCCAATTCAATCAAACGTGACATCACTGCTAAAAAAACAGCAATAAATAATATCTGCAAACACAATAACGCCATCAATGCACGTGTGTTACAGCCTCAAGAAAGCGGCCTAGCTAGCTTACTAACTAGCCAGCTAGCTAGGTAGCCACCAGCGGACAGAGAGCGCATTGAAGAATGAAAAGTCGGTCCGTCCGTACCGTAACCCGTACAGAACTTGGTTCCTCTATAGAAACACAAGTGGGCCCAGTGGGGAACTGTGTGGGACACCTAGGCACATAAAGATCCCCGGGTGCGTTTGTTTCGACTGACCTGCGCGAACCCCAGGAAGAAGAGCTGGTCGTTGGTCAGGTTGACAGCTGGGAGCCTCTTCTCCTCCCCGTTCTTCTGGACCCAGGACCGGTACGCCTGAGAGGACAAAGACATTCACTCACAGGCCGATTTACGTCAAATGAACTCTGGGTTTCTTGAGAGTTTCAAACTGACGTGGTATGCCGCCTTCAGCCCCCCGTTATCGGCGATGTTCTCCCCCAGCGTCTGCTTTCCGTTGACGTGCTCCCCGTTGACGGTGTAGCGGTTGTACTGCTCCGTCATGCACTCGGTCCTCTGGCGGAACGCCTCCACTGACGAGTTCTGCCACCAAGCCCTCAGGTTTCCCTCTTTGTCGTACTCGCGACCTGAAGGAGGACGAGGGGCTTATCTCCATGGCAACTGTCATCCACCCGGTCATTTTTGTTTCTTTGACCATTAAAAATAATATAAATAACCATAGTTTTTGCTCAATACTTGTTTTGCAAGTCTCACAAATACAGGGAAACTGAACGGCTTACTATCTGTTAATGACATCATCATGACATCATTGTGATGTTTGTACAGGAGGCACACGTTAGCTGGTTTATTTCAGCTGTGAGAACCTAAAGACATTCATTTAAAAATGATGCCAAAATAACAACATCATAGTAAATATATCTAAATCCAATAAACGTGTCCCGAATAACCACCTTTGAGGAAGTCACATTTTAATATGAATGTAACATAAAGTACCACCTGAGCCCCAGAGTCTCATATTGTGTCAGAGTGCAGTGAAGGCATCACGTGACAAGAAGTAAGCTCACCCTGGTCATCGAAGGCGTGCGTGAGCTCATGACCCATCACCACCCCGATGCCTCCAAAGTTCAACGCCCTGAAAAAAACAACATCGTACATGATTATTATATACAGTACATGTATGTATTGTATACACAAGTGGGTATTATACACAAGTTTATGCGTATTATGCATGTAAAGTAGTATTTATCAGTATTATTAAATATTTAATACGAGACACAGACAGACAGGTGGACATACAGTCAGACAGGTGGACACACACAGACATACAGTCAGACAGGTGGACAGACAGGTGGACACACACAGACATACAGTCAGACAGGTGGACAGACAGGTGGACACACACAGACGGGTGGACAGACTTTGGGTGGTCGTGAGAGTAGAAAGGAGCTTGTAGGATCCCAGCAGGGAAAACGATGCCGTTCTTGGTGGGCATGTAGTAGGCGTTCACTGTAGGCGGAGTCATACTCCACCTGAGAGGAGGAGGAGAGAAGGAAAGAAGGAAAGAGGAGGGGGAGAGGAGCGGAGGGTAGTTCATTGGTCAAATGGTTATAATTGACATAATTTAACATAATTATCCATCTTGAACACTTCTTCTCAGTAACATGCTGTTTACTTCTTTGAACTTTATGTTTTTTTCCAGTTCCTGTTTCGTATTGATTTGTTTTCAACATTTAATGTTTATGAAAATCTTCACATCACACAAAGCAAAGCCAATCAGAGTTGAGATGCTCTGCTCGTCATCACCGCCGTCCTGCTGCCAAAGCGTTGATATATACTTGATGAGAAGGAGAGAAACGGACGCCTGTAAGCGGCTGCTGGTCAGCCTGAGAAACTTCCTGGAAGAGCCGGTGGAATTCACTGAGCTGATGATGTCATGCTTCAAACAAGGCGGTGTTTGCATAACGTGCGCCACAAGCACAGAGCAGAAATAGTATATTTCCATGGTGGATAGCAGAGATGACATCTGCCTTCAGAGACAAGTCACTGAGATAAGCCACGCCCCCTTTCTGGCGAGAATGAAGGCAAATTAACTACAAAAGTTGCAAAAATTGGCTTCACTTTTTGTGTGAACGCAGCATGAGAATTATTGTTCTCAGGCTTTTTTGTGTGGGAATATAATTGTTTATAGTTTTTTTAATCCAAAATGATTTTAAATACAACGTTTGATTTAATGTAAAAATCAAATTGAAACTCCTGATGTTATTAGAGCAAACGGATCAAATTCAAAGCAGAAGAACGTAAAGGTTTTATTGTAAGTCCTGCCCCTTCTGTATGATGTCACATCCTGTTTTGTTGGCGTCGTTATTGATCTGTTGTCCAGTCATGTCTTGGTGGTTCTTACTGGTCCTTGTTGGGAGTCTTCCTCAGCTGGTCAGCCATCACTCGGGACGAGAAGTTGTAGAAGTTCAACATGTTCTGGAAGAAGCTGTCGTCAGACACGTCGTACTGAAAGACAACAAGGGCGTGAGACGACCCGCCTACCTGTCCACAGGTAAGTAAGACACCCTGTCCCACCTGAAAAAGACAGGATTGACAGCTGTCACTCACCCCATCAAACACATCGTCCAGCTCTTTGGGGTCCAAGATGAATTCTGGGAAACCAATCATGTCGTAGATCGCATCAGCCTAAAAGGCAAGACAAGTTCAATATACATATATATACACACATATATTAGGGTTAGGGTTATGTATACATATACACACATAGCGATAATTACAGATAATCTCTCCCATTATCTGCCCACCCATCTGTCCCCCGTCTCTCTACCTTGTCCTTAGCGGCCCGTTTTGTGTCCTCATCCATCCAGTGGAGTCGTTCCAGAGCGTCTTTAAAGGCCGAGCGAATCTCGTTGATCATATCCTCGGCCTGAGGGACAGATAGACAGGGACTTAGACCTGCTCCTGATCTTGGCCCACCTGGACCAGGTAGATCAGGTTCACGTTGGTGACTCACGATCTCCTTGCTGTGCTTGTCGAAGGTGGCCTTCACAAAGAGAGCTCCCAAAGCGAAGCCCAGCGTGTCGTCTGTGTTCCCGATGCAGGTCTGCCATCGGGGGGTGCAGGACTAGATCAAACCACAACCAGCAAGACCAGTTACGGACCAGTGAGACCAGAACAGACCAGTGAGGACAGTTACGGACGAGTACAGACCATTGAGACCAGTAAGTACCACTGAGAATAGTTAGTACCAGTGAGACCAGTTACAGAGCAGTGAGACGAGTACAGACCATTGAGACCAATAAGTACCAGTGTGAATACTTACAGACAAATACAGACCCATGAGATCAAAATGTGAGACCAGAAAGTACCAGTGAGACCAGTTACAGAGCAGTGAGACGAGTACAGACCATTGAGACCAATAAGTACCAGTGTGAATACTTACAGACAAATACAGACCCATGAGATCAAAATGTGAGACCAGAAAGTAGCAGTGAGACCAGTACAGACCAGTGAGTAATAGGGAGACCAGTCACAGACCAGTGAGACCAGTAAGTAACAGTAAGACCAGTTACAGACCAGTAAGATCAGTTACGGACCAGTGAGTAAGGCTTACTTCAAGTAGCACTTGCAATACAACTCTAAGTACTTGCAGAAGTAGTACAAGTACCTTCTTGGTCCCGTACAGGCTCTCCAGCAGTTTGTCCTGAGCGTTCTCAAAGCGTTGATCCAGACTCGCCACACTCTTCTGAACCAGCGTCCACATCATGTAGTTATTCAACAGACTGTTAGACAGAGAGACAAACAAGTGAGAAGGAGTTGAGAAGGACGGATGAGATGGATGGGTGAGACCGACAGGTAAGACAGACAGGTGAGATGGACATTTTAGACAGACAGGGGAGAGTGACAGGTGAGACGAGTAAGACGCCTAGACCTACCTGCGCTCTGTCTTGTTGATGAGCTCAGAAACCTGCTGCAGGTACTCTCTGGCGTAGAGGACGACAGGCTCAGTGTCGTTGAGCTCCAGAGGGGACAGAGAGTAAGACAGGTAGTCCAGCCACTCCACGGATGGAGCCAGTAGCTGGAAATAAAACCACAGAAGAAGAGAACCTGGAGTTCACATCAGATATAAATTAATAATAAAATAATAATATAGCTGGACTCTCTCTGGGAGAAAATTCCACCACCCGGGGGGGACGTGTTAAGATGGAAAACAAGACAGTGAGGCAGGGGACAATGGACAGTGAACCTGTCAGGTGACATGAAGGTCACTGAAGGCCTCGTGCCTGGAAGTGATGAGGAGAATTTAACCTCAGCTTCCTCTGATTTTTCCTCACTTCTCAGGACTCATGGAGGAGGTCAGAGGACAGAGGGTTGGCTCTCCTGGTTAAAGCTTTAGAAGTATAGATCCCTGTGAGGGAGCATATGACCCCCCCCCCCCCCCCCCCCTGCTGTGAACCTGATCATCTAGTAACAAAAAGGGTCAATCAATCAATCTGGGTTTGTGAAAGCAGAGGTCTGCTTTGCGTGTTTATGTAATAACGTTATCTAACCCCCCCCCCATCTGCGGCGCCGGAGAGATGCGGTTGCATGGCAACAGCTCTTGGCAACAGTTGCCACGGTGACCAGTGACGGCATCCGCAAACTGAGGGACAGAGGGCTGCAGCAGAGCAAAAGATGGCGACACGGAGACATTAGACGTCTGTGCAAAAGAACGAAACATGAAAACCTAAGAGGACAAGTGATGACACCTTAGAGGACAACTTAGGAAACCTTAGAGGACAAGTGATGACACCCTAGAGGAGACGTGATGACACCTTGGAGTACAGGTCATGACATTTTAGCGGATATGTGATGTCATGATAGAGAACACAGGATGTCACCTTAGAAAACATATGAAGTCATGACGACGGCACTGCAGCCTGGATGCTGAGTCATCAGATATAGCTCCACCCACTCACCTGCAGCTCGGAGATGGTGACCTTGTGGTAGATCTTCTCCTCATCCCTCCGCTGGTCCTGAGGGACGGTGATGTTGGCGAGTGCCGTCTCAAAGTCCAGGATCTGCCGCATCTGAACCTGGGTGGAGCTCCGGTCCCCCCCCAGCAGCGTCCCCAGCTCCACCATGTAGTCCAGGTACGCCACCAGTACCTGTAGGGGCATCACATGACGCCGTCACGGACCAACCTCAGGGTTCAGGGAGGCGGTCGGGATTAAGTCCTCACCTTCTCGTTGGCTGTCCTGTTGAGGTAATAGTCTCTGGATGGCAGGAAGAGCCCTGATTGGTCGAGCTAGAAACAGGAAACCAGCAGGTGAGTGACACTGTGATCATGTGATCACACAGAGAGGTCACCTGTGGACCAATCAGCCAAGAGAACCAGAGACATACAGATGATGGTGTTGTTGTCACTTTACAGAACACTCCCAGATGGTCCACTCAGTCTGGTTCTGGTTTAGTGTGGTTATAGCCCCGTCTGGTTTTGTTATACGGTTCTGGTTTTGTTTGTCTGGCTCAATCTCATGTGGTTCTGGTCCAGGCTGATCCTGGATTACCTGGATGATATTGCTGTTGGAGTTCTTGGGATCAGCGTTGACTCCGACACTGAAGAAAGGCTGAGCTCTGTAGGGACCAGATACGGTCTTCAGAACCTCCATGAAGTTCTCCTTCTCCCACGGACCCGTCATGTTCCAGCCGCCGATCTGAAGAAGAAGAAGAACCCTCTTGTTTGGTCGGTGATGTTTTTTTCTCACATCCGTAAAATGTAAAAACTGGAATTGAAACTTTCCCAATGTTCCTGAACACATCACGTTGACAATCAAATATCCAAATTGTGTCTATAAATGTTAATACTACCTCATCTTATTTTAATATTTCCCACACTTTGTATTATAGCGTTTACCTTGGTGATGAGGTTAATGAGCGGTCACCTTGGCGATGGGGTTAATGAGCGGTTACCTTGGCGATGAGGTCCACTAGAGGCTGAGCCCCGAGCTCCTCGATCCTCTGGGTGTTGAGACACGACAGATAATAGAACTGAGTCTTCTTCTCCGCCTCACTGCTGCCATTAAAGGTCCCGTTCTCTGGAGAGACACACAGGTACGTTACTCTGCAACCTGTCTCTCTCTCTTTGTACCACCTGTCTCCCACGTTCTCTCCCCAACCTGTCTGTCTTTCTCTCTCTATCCATCACCCACTCCCCACCTAACTGCACCCCCCCACCTGTCTTACCCAGCAGGTGTTTGAGCAGAGCCTGGTTCTGCTCCCAGATACTGTTGAAGGTGGACCACCTGGACCGTCCATCTGGTAGCGGGTTCTTCCTCATCCATCCTCCGCAGGCAAACTGGTAGAAGTCGGTGCAGGGATCGGCGCTGCGGTCCATGGCCTCCACCATCTGACTCGCTACCGTGACGCACGCCTCCGACAGGCAGAGGCCCCGCCCACTGTCTGCAAGGCACCAGGAGACATGAGAAAACCGAGTGACTGCAGCCAGGACGTCTTTTAAGTGAATGTCATTGAATATCTGTTGAAAAAAGAAGTCTTAACTGAATGTTAGTAAGAAGGGGAGGAAACAAAAAAGGTAAGGAGATAGGAAGCAGTAAAGGGAGGGACGAGGTGGAGACACATAGAGAGAGGACATGTAAGGCAGTGAATGAGGAGGGAAGAAGGACATAGGAAAGGATGGGTGTGGGCAGGAAAGGGATCTTGATACAAAAGAGGAAAGGGCGAGGTGAAGGGAAGGAAAGGAATAAGGAAAGGACAAAGAAGGGAGGCAAAGAAGGAGGGAGAGTGTGTGAAATGAAGGGAAGGAGTGGCGGACACAGAGGAGAAGGAGAAGGAAATGATTGACAGAAATGAAAGAAGGTCGTATAGAAGGAGGCACAGGAAGGAAAGGAAAGACTGAGCAAGATAGCGCAGGAATGAAAGCGGTAGGAAAGGTGAAGAAGGATGTAATACCTGAGCTGAATCCTAGACCCAGGACCAGCAAAGAGGCCAGCAGAGCCAGCAGGGCGACCAGCAGCAGAACCGACAGCAGAACCTCCAGCTGGGTCCTCCGGCCCAGAATGTCCACGCCTCCCTTCCGGAAACCCACCTGAGAGACACCAGAGGCTGAGGACCGGACAGCCAAACCAGAACCATCTGTTGGTTTGTTCTGATCTTCATTAGATTCAACTGGATCCACTTGTCTCCTCCTCGACAAGTGGATCCAGAGAGTTTGCTCTGAAGCAGCTGAACATTTGCATTACTGCAGACAATCAGTCCATGCAACTACTTGAGGTCACCTGAGGTTCATGTTCTCAGCCCATTGTGCTCCACAGAACTAACCCACTAGTAAAGTTCTGTTCCATGGAGTCATGACCTCCTTTCATCCCAGATTCTCCTCAGTCAGCTGAATCTTCCCTATAGGACTAAAGGACATCACCTGTGAAGTCCTTGGACCTTCTGAAGATGGAGTGACCCGCAGGGGGCCAGAACCTACTTCCCTTGATCTGTTCCTACAGCTTGTTCTCTCGTTGTTCCTCCTGCGTCACTCTTTTTTTGTGCTGCTTCTTGTGAGGCTGTACCCAGCATGCAGTTCGGCATTAACGGCCATATTTTATAAATGTACAATTATTAGTGTTACAAACTGTTGCGTTGCGGTATTTTACCCTGTTAAAGAGGGTTTGTTGTGGGTTATTATTTGATGTTATAAAGCATGAAATGAATTCTGCCTGCCGAAGAGCAACATCCGTTGTTACAGCGGTATGTGAAGGACTCTGATGGGGGCCGAAGCAGTACACCGCCCCCCCTCTTTCTACCCTCACTGCCCCTCTCTTTATTGGGGGGGGTCCTCCTCCTGCTGAGCTCCAGTCTGAGCCCTCACCCCCCAAGGTCTGGCTCTTGGAGAAGGCTCTGTGCCGGTCCTGGGGTTTGAAGCCCTCTGAGTCAGAACTTCACCTGGGACCAGTTTTGCGGGGATTTAGGGAGATTTCCTATTGGTTGAAGATAAATGTCTCACTGAAAAAATGTCTCCTGTCTATCAATCCCTGACCTTCACTGGTCATTACATCACATGTCATTTAGCTGACGCTTTTATCCAAAGCGACGTACAATAAGTGCATTTCCACATAGAGATACAAACTCAGAAGAGCAAGTAACAAGAAAGTACATTTTTCATCAAATAGTTCACTGACCTCTACTTGGTCGGGAGACGAGGCCGCCTCGCCTGGAGCGTCCAACCCGTCGTCCTCCTCCAACGTAGCTCGCTTATAGCTGGACATCTGAGAGAGACAGACAGACACATAAAGACATAAAGAGACAGAGAGACACATGAAGAGACAGAGAGACAGACAGAAGATGCAGATGAATGAGAAAGCTGTCTGAATGAATCTAATCAAGGAACAGAACCGGATCATCAGTCTCTATAAACATAATGGGTTTAATGCCAGCCTGTCCGGGTCTTCATGAGAGTCCAGACCCTCAATCGAGAGAACAGTGAACCAGAAACAAAGATTCTGAGGCACTAAAAAGAAAACAACATTTTGAATGCTACTTCACTGGCAATCTGTCCACCACTTTTATACCTAACAAAGTAGTTTTATTGTCTTAACTTTTCATAATGTATTAAACGCTGTATGAGACGTGGACTTGATGTCCAATACCCCATCACTAGCTTCCTGCTAAAGACCCAGTGATGGTGGCATTGTCCCTTTATTATTATTATTGTTGACGTGAGCGAGTGGATCGGATCAGAACCTCGGACGCACAGAGAGAAAAGAGAAGACATTTTTAGCATTTGTACACATTTTACTGACAGTGTTTCATATTTGTTATGTCACACACGGTTTCTCTCCCCCATGTTGTTTCTCTGGTTCTTTGTGACAGAAGGAGGAACCAGAGGAGGAACAGAGCTCTGCATGAGGAGGTATTTAACTGTGAACAAACACATCTGTACTTCCTCTGTTTACACTCTAACCCCCCCCCCCCCTCCGCCCCTCCCCTCAGTGGAAGTGAAGGAGAAACAGGGCCCTCTGATCCTGAATCAGCCACACAAACACAAGCTTGCATTCGGTTACCACGGAAACCACCACAGGAGCAGCATGTTAGCATTTTAGCATGTTTGCGTCACACCTCCACTTTGGTCCAGATAGACGTGGGGGGTCTGACCTCTGGTAGGACTCCTCTGGTCCTCAGGTCCAGATGTTTCAGTGACTTTATGTATGGGGGCCTGTCTGTCTTCTGCCTTCCTGGAGACCTGGACTGAAACCTGTCTGTCTCTCTCTGCCTGCCTCCCTGTCTGTCCCCCTCTCTTTGTCTCTCGCCCCGGCTCTGTTCTCTTTAATTGATGACGCACACAGAGGGGGAGAGAAGGGGGGAGTGGGCGAGCGAGGTTGCTAGGAGACGTAGAGAGTGTGTTATATATCTCTGTGGAGGGTGATGTCACTGTGTGTGTGTGTGTGTGTGTGTGTGTGTAATTAGATAAAGTGTGTGAATCATCTCCATTCTGCTCTAATGAAGTTCACTGCAGCTTATGTAACATCTGTCTGTCTGTCTCTCTGTCTGTCTGTCTGTCTCTCTGTCTGTCTGTCTCTCTGTCTGTCTCTCTGTCCGTGTAATTTGTCTCACAGCCTCCACACTCTGACCTCAGACACACAGTAAATCATTTATTTTGTTTCTCCAGAACAACAAGGAAAGATCAGTCCCTGCAACCACCGCGTAAGCTTAGCTTAGCACGAAGACTAGAAGCAGGGGGACACAGCAAGACACTCACCCTACTCTGTACACATAAATGATGTGTTCCACTGAAACCAGTCCCAGTACTGGAGCCAACGTCTCAGACCACTGAAACCAGTCCCAGTACTGGAGCCAACGCCTCAGACCACTGAAACCAGTCCCAGTACTGGAGCCAACGTCTCAGACCGCAGAAACCAGTCCCAGTACTGGAGCCAACGTCTCAGACCACTGAAACCAGTCCCAGTACTGGAGCCAACGCCTCAGACCTGTCACAGGCCGGCTCATAGCCTGTGGCAAGAATGAGGGGACACAAACAACAAGTATAGGCCAATCAAACAACGTAAACCTTCAAAGGAACAAACAAAACCGGATCATACCTGGAGGAGCAGAGAGAGAGAAGTGGTTAGAGACCTTCTTATACCCAGAGCCCAGGTGGCTCCAATCACTAAAGACCCTCCTCCGCCTGCAGGAGGAACCGCCCCTGCAAGGCAGAGGAGGAGCTGTCTCAGACCACTAAAACCAGTCAGAGTACTGGAGCCAACGTCTCAGACCACTAAAACCAGTCCAAGTACTGGAGCCAACGTCTCAGACCACTAAAACCAGTCCAAGTACTGGAGCCAACGTCTCAGACCTTTAAAACCAGTCCAAGTACTGGAGCCAACGTCTCAGACCACTAAAACCAGTCCCAGTACTGGAGCCAACGTCTCAGACCGCTGAAACCAGTCCAAGTACTGGAGCCAACGTCTCAGACCACTAAAACCAGTCCAAGTACTGGAGCCAACGTCTCAGACCGCTGAAACCAGTCCCAGTACTGGAGCAAACGTCTCAGACCACTGAAACCAGTCCCAGTACTGGAGCAAACGTCTCAGACCACTAAAACCAGTCAGAGTACTGGAGCCAACGTCTCAGACCACTAAAACCAGTCCAAGTACTGGAGCCAACGTCTCAGACCACTAAAACCAGTCCCAGTACTGGAGCCAACGTCTCAGACCGCTGAAACCAGTCCAAGTACTGGAGCCAACGTCTCAGACCACTAAAACCAGTCCAAGTACTGGAGCCAACGTCTCAGACCGCTGAAACCAGTCCCAGTACTGGAGCCAACGTCTCAGACCGCTGAAACCAGTCCCAGTACTGGAGCAAACGTCTCAGACCACTGAAACCAGTCCCAGTACTGGAGCAAACGTCTCAGACCACTAAAACCAGTCAGAGTACTGGAGCCAACGTCTCAGACCACTAAAACCAGTCCAAGTACTGGAGCAAACGTCTCAGACCACTAAAACCAGTACCAGTGCTGGAGCCAACGCCTGGAGATGATGAAGATGATTATGAAGCCGGTCAGACGGCAGCGTTGGTGGTCGGGGGGTTTGTTTTGTTTTGCTCAGATGGAAACTGGGCGTCTTAAGACAGGAAGTCACACGGCGTCAGACAGGAAACAGTAAACCCAACACACACACACACAGCTGTCGCTTTGGGAATGTTCCCACAACCAGAATCATCTGGACTTGGTGATGAAGCATCAACGGTGAAACATTCACATTCTGAAGCTCTGAATCTCACAGGTAGAATCTGGAGTGAAACATGATGATTATCTTCTTCTGGTCCCCCATACTTCTCCTCTACAAGGTTGATACTTTTTAATACTCTACTTTTACTTTGAAACTTTATTCCTTTATGTATAGCATGTATAAGTACACAGAGATGACTTAAATCTGGGATTTCCTGTTTCTTTCTTCCTTTACTTTCTTTCCTACCGGTCTGTCTATTTCTTTAAGGGGAGGTCAAAGCTTCATGAGCTAAACTGACTGACAGGTCTCTTATACGGTCTCAGTCTTTATAAGGTCACTTCCTGTTCACTGGTTACAAAGAAACAAACATAGTTTTCAGGGGAATATATTTACTCTGTAAGCAAGTGGATCAAAATTATAGATCTCAAAGTTTATAGATTAATGTTTCACCCACAACGCTTTAGAATAAACTCTCTCTCTCCACAATCTCTCTGTGGTCCTGATGTCATCACAGAGCTCCTTCCACCATCTAGCAGCAGGACAGCAAAGAGTGGAGATCTAGTCCAGTGTTTTGCTCTCAGTGAGGAACAAGCAGCTTGATGTTGGGATGGAGGGTTTCACCAGGTCCTGGATGGAGACTGGACCCCATCCATTCACAGCATGCTACGTCAGAACCAATGTACTGACTCTATATTCATAGAAACAGATGGAGATCATATCAGATATGAAATACTCAGTTTGATGCTCCGTTCACCCCAAACGCTCTAAACGCTCTAAATGCTCTAAACGCCTACAGGTGGGAGTCTGACCACCTGGTGACGTGGTGCAGTGAGAACAACCTGGAGCTCAACGTCCTGAAGACAGTGGAGATGGTCGTGGACTTCAAGAAGAACGCAGCCCCACCTTCCCCCCTCACCCTGTGTGACTCCCCCGTCACCACTGTGGACTCCTTCCGTTTCCTGGGCTCCATCATCACCAAGACCTCAAGTGGGAGCTGAACATCAGCTCCATCACCAAGAAGGCTCAGCAGAGGATGTTCTTCCTGAGGCAGCTGAAGAAATACAACCTGCCACAGACGATGATGGTGCACTTCTACACGGACATCATGGAGTCCATCCTCTGCTCCTCCATCACCGTGTGGTACGCTGCAGCCACAGCCAAGGACAAGGGCAGGTTGCAGCGTGTCATCCACTCTGCAGAGAGGGTGATTGGCTGCAATCTGCCGTCTCTCCAGGACTTGAAGCAGCTAAAAAGATTGTAGCCGACCCTTCTCACCCCGGACTACGTTGTCTGTTGTCATTGTCGTACTGTCGACGTCATGCACCAATCCCCAAGTCAAATTCCATGTATGTCTGACATATTCTGTTCCTGATTACTGATTTATTTAGAGACACTACGTTTTTACTAAAATATATAAAGTCTTTATTTGGAAATATCAAGTCTTTAAGAACACACCTTTATTTTAGAGAACAAGCTTTTATTTTGGAGAATAAGTCTTTGAGCAGGTCTCCTCAGGCTGCTGAAGGAATGCGGATCCGCCGGTCCGTTCCCTGAACTCGTCCAACCAGAAACTTCCCAGAAGTTTTAATTTCCACGTCTACAATTTCCTCTTCAGGTCGAAGGTTCACAGAGAGATTTATTGATTATTGTGAATATAGCTTCTACAAATGTAACTAATAAAAGCATCTTGGTAAGAAGTAATTATTTACACATTTCTTATTATTTTAAGATTTTACAAACACGTTTGGGACCAGTTATAGACCAGTTATAGACTAGTTATAGATCAGTTATAGATCAGTTGTGGGTCAGTTATAGATCAGTTATAGACCAGTTATAGACCAGTTATTTACTTTTATAAGGATTTCTTTTACATTTTCTTGATGTGGTTTTTAATCTGAGGAATAAATCGTTGAAATGATTTATTGATTATTTTCCTTTGGGTCACAGGAAGCTTCATGTTGTGACTGTTATTGATGCGCTAGGTGACCAATCACCCTAATTGATCAGTGACGTCAGCAGGGCGTGCACGCGCGCTCACACAGCTGTCTGCAGTAAGAGCTTCATGCGGATCAATGGGACCACCCGCCTGGGAATGGATCACGGTGATCGACAGCTGATCAGCATCAGATGCACGGACCCGAGGAACACACGGGAGCGCGTGGGCTGCGTTTTACGCGACGGGGCGCGTGTACTTCTCACTGCGCGCGCGTGTGCGCCCACGAGTGTGCGCGTGTACTCACGGTGTTCCGGAGGTCCTGCAGCGCTACGCTCATCCTGGAGCTGCGTCCCCGAGAACAGCTACCGATTGCCGCTGCGCCGGCGCATCCTCCCGGTGTCGCTCCGTCCGCGGTGAGCAGCAGTGTCTCTGTCTCTGTCCTTCTGTCTCTGTCTCCCCCCTCTCTCCTTAGACCCCGCCCTACATCCAACCAGCTTCTTCCTCTCAAAAACAAACACACCCCGTCCCAGCGAGGCTGACGTCATCCTCACGGTCCTACGTCATGTCCCCTGTCTGTCTGTAGTAGTACAAAGACATAGATAATCCCTCATGGAACATTGTTTGCATCATTTTATACTAAACCAAATCATTTCATCTCTTGACACTAGGTTGCTTTGATAAACTAGCCTTATTTATGATAAATATTATATCTTTCTATTCATTGCATAAATACACACTCTCTATATATCATTTTATAGGTGGACGCCCACACAATATGATATGTAAAGTATAAAGGGAGCAATAGATGATGTGCAAGGCCTCCGAAGTCATTACATCTCTAGATTTATACAATATTCCTATTGATATAAATCAATACGTTGTCTCCATGAGCGATCACTAGGAATTGTGTCTCTTTTGATTTTACACAGATTATTAATTCAACAACCTGATCCTACCGCTTTAAAAAGACGTCCTACAATAACATAAATTACTTCTTTAAAGATTACCATGTGAATAAAATATATATCGGGTGATTCTTAATCGGGTGAATTTAATTTACCCACCGAGGAACATTCATTTCAATTCATTTTATTTTGTAAAACCCAAATCTGCCTCAGAGGGCTTTGCAGTCTGAACTCATCCTGTGTCCCCAAAACCGTCACATGGACACAGGAACAAGCCCCCAAACAATGGAAACCCTTCATGGGGACAAAGGGAAGAAACCTCAGTGAGACACAGAGGCGGACCGTCCATCAGGGTGGACACACTACAGGACGTCATGTGACACAATGGACATAATGGAAACGTTTCAACTCGTCCATGTGGAAATGTGGAGTAATATGATTGATTACTTTCCAAGTCCATTGAGTATTATTTTTAGTATCTTCAAGCATTTATTACAGTATTCCTGTTTTTGTCGAAACATGGAAATCAGTTTGCTCTTAACAACTTATATTTGACTTCTTTTTTGGGTTCTCATCACTTCATTAAAGTAAATTTGTCTTTGTGCTGCGCCTTGCAAACTTTTAGTTATCCTGTTTATTCATTTAATGTGTAAATCAGAGGTCACTGACTAATTATTTAACTCATTATTGATTCAATGAGCTCCTCCACGTGAGGAGGAGAAGGGCCGGGATGCATTCAGGTACTCGTCGTTATATAGCATATAAATATATATTCTATTAAACTGTTCAATTGTTAGAATGTGTTTAGATTCATTATTTATAATTTTCTGAGTCAAGTCCAAATGTGAAGCAGAAAAGGGAAAATTCAATGTTCAATGTGACATTCATTTTTTCTGAATTGTAAAAATATTCAGTATTTAATTAATTATTTTTTTAAATGTAGCCTCACTTTTATTTCGTTAGTTGAAAGAACATCATTATATTTGCAGTAACACATAAATGTTCAGTTCAAGAGTTTTAGAATCGTACTGAAGTCATTTGATTTATTTAATCGTGTATTGATTACATGCAGATGTTGATACCAATGTTCCTGTTTTTCATCACACTGAGTCGTCACATTATGATCTTCTGGACCTTTGCTTCTAGACATTTTCTCTCACTGGACCTCTTCACATTTGAGCTGAAGACCCCTGGTAAAATTCAACATTTAAATCATTTAAAGGATGAAAACACAGTTCTGCTGGTTCTTATGGATCTGGTGGTTCTGGTGGTTGTAATGGTTGTACTAGTTCTGAGGATTCTACTTGTTCTAATGGATCGGTAGTGGTGTATCTACTGGTTGTAATGGTTCTACTAGTTCTTATTGCTCTAATGGCTGGAGTGGTTCAAGTAGTTGTAATGGTCCAACTGGTTCTACTTGTAATGGTTATGATGTTTCTACTAGTTTGACTGGTTCTACTGGTTGTACTGTGTTAGTTATAGGTCCACTGGTTCTACTGGTTTCCGTTTCAGAGAAGAAGTTCAGACTGAACTAAAAATGTTGCTGCTTCACCGCAGACGGAACTCTTCATCTCTCTGTCTTTGACAGGCTCAGATACACTCTGGTACTCATACTGGTACTCAGCTTTCTACTTCTGTGTACTTGTACTTTACTAAACCTCGGTGAGATGTGTAGTGATCCTCTGGTGAACTGTCTCACATCGCCCCCTGCTGGTCTCACTCACACATTACACAGGAAACCAGTGGAAACAGTTCATACCAACAACATCTGAAGGAGCATTTAAAACACATGATAACAACAAGAGGAAGTAGATACACAAATCCCTTCATGTTTTTACTAATTCAAATAGAGTCTGTACACATGCAACATCCTCTCCTCCTAAAACCCTCACATCGGCACAGGCAAAACTCCCCAAAAAATGAAAACCCTTCCATGGGGAAAAAAGGAAAGAAAATGTAGTGAGAACGTTGGAGGAGGATCCCTCTCCTGGATGGAAAGACTACAGGACGCCATGTGTACAGAATGAACAACGTAAAAGATGAACAATACATTCAGTTCTTATGACAGAAATGATTCAAATATTGCAAGTAGTAAACCACCATCCGATAGAACCAGGTAGAACCTCCATTAGGTAGAACCATTGTCAGATAGAACCTCCATCAGGTAGAACCTCCATCAGATAGAACCATCATCAGATAGAACCTCCATCCACAGAAGCCTGTGGGGAGGGAGAGCACAAAGATGGGTAATGTTGGATTATAATGACAGTAATAGGAATGTGATTAATACTACTAATAATAATGATGATAGCAGTAAAGGCTGGAACAAGCTTCTGCGTCTGGGTCTACGGACTCGTTTCACTTCATGGTTCTGAAAGGAATTGCGCGTGTTTCACCTCCAGACCACCAGGTGGAGTAACGTGTTTTGTTGAAGACGAACCACAGAGTGACGTCTTTGTGTGTGGAAGTCGTTGGTTTGTTTATTTATTCATTTATAGAGACTTTTTTTGCCCCATGCATCGCCACTGCTGCTTTTCAATAAACTTTTTTTCGCTGACATATTTGTTCCGTATTTTCCTCCAACTTTGTTCAACCGGCAAACCGACGTTTGTGGAGATCTGCGTCACTATGAGGACACCTTCATCGCGTCCTTATAGTCCGCCAATGGCGGCTTGTTTTTTTAAGCATCAAACTGTGACACTGCATTCCCTCTGCGATTGTCCACACAGAACCGTAGAGCCACCCTTCTTGCCGACCAGAACGATGGGGCTGCACCACGTACCGTTGGACTCCTCTATTACCCCCATCTTACCCCCATCTCCAGCATTCCCGCCAATTCTCTGGTGGGGAGTTTTGAGCTAGATCGGTGCAAATTGTCTCAGCTTGCCCCCTCTGTCGTACCGCCGTTGTTGACGCTCCTGGGCCTAGAGCAAATTCTCACGTACTGAATTTGGTTCTTACCGGGGCTCGGACCCTCCTCCCAGTGTTCCGTCTGGCCCACCTCCATCAGTGGGCGGGTATTGCCCGGGCTGCCCGCACCTCAACACTCCTGCCCCGACGGCTGAGGGGCCCTCTGCGGGTCAGGAAGAGTGCCGGGTCCGGGCCGGAGGGATCGACAACCCGGGAAAGGCTGGTGGCCGCGGGGGCGGCGCCGGTCCCTCGCCTTTGCGTTTCGCCCAGATCCATCAAGCGCCACTGTAGCGGAGATTGTTGAGTTTGACAGTTCATAAAAGCATTCTTGATTTGGCGCCACACTGTTGCGTTCTGCTCGTTAGGCAGAGCGTCCGGTCGAGCCTCCTCCACATAATTGATTCGTGACAGATTTCTGAAGAATCTTAGCGAGGAAGGGAAGATTAGAAATGGGTCTTTAGTTAGCCAACACCTCTGGAGCTAGAGTAGGTTTCTTGAGAAGAGGTTTAATTACAGCTACCTTGAAGGACTGTGGTACATGTCCTGTAAACAAAGACAGATTCATAATATCCAGTAGGGATGTGCTAATTAACGGAAAAACTTCCTTAAGCAGCTTAGTTGGAATCGCATCCAGGAGATAAGTGGAAGAGTTGGATTTCAAAACTGTAAAAGTCAGTTGATCAAGGTTGATGGAAGAGAAACCATCCAAGTAGGTATCAGGGCCCACGGCTGCGTCCAAGGTTCCTACATCTGAGGACGGGTTGGCTCTGGTTGGAGGCAGGAGACGTTATAATGGAGGCCGAGGCCGAGTTGACAAATGATGAGTGGCCTCAGGAGGAAATGACAAAATGAGAGGCATTTTATCATCTAAATGCAGACTGACCCTGGGTCACAAAGTGTCTACCCATGATGCACTGGGGCTTAACACACACACCTGCAGACCTGGAGGCTGTTGATAACGTTACCATGGTGACGTCCTTTGTCTTTTGGGTTAATCAGCTGCTCCTCAGTGATGGTCCAGACTCATTTTCTGACCTTTGACCTCCTACTGATGCTGATGTCATCCTGCAGTGTATGTGTGTGAGTGTGTGTGTGTGTCGGAATGGATGGATGCTGTTGTTTTTCACCTTAAAAAGATGATTTATTGGAAACAGCACATAACTCATCATCTGCAGGATGCATCCAGGGAAGCTTTCAGCTGTAATTAAAACTCATTAAAGTTCACTGAAGCCGTTTAGAAACACTGGCTTCTGATTGGTTGACGGACCAATTGGTGTCTCAGACTCCGGCTTTCTGTTTAATTAGAAAAAACGCTGGCTTTGTTTAGCGAGGTGAGTGACATCATCACCACTTCCTGTTGGAAGCACCTGCAGACTCACCTCAACACATCTAACCCAGTAGAGGTACTTATACACACTGAGAGTATTTATACACACTGTGGAGTTCTTCTTAAAGTTCTCGGTGCCATCATGCAGCTCAGCTTACGCCTCCTCCTCTTCAGGAGCAGAATTTCTCCTCTCTGGAGATCCACAATGCATCGCTGGAGCTGAGGGAGGCCCAGGAGAACCACGACCAGGACTGAGAGGGACGTGATGGGTTAAAGCTCTGTACCGAGCTCTGAGATGTGGAAAGTAAAGGTACCTGGATACTACTCCGACTCCAGTCCCTCATCAATCCATTTATGATTAATGACCTTTAATACACAGTAAATCCGTCCAGTTGAACTGACTGACGTCAGATGTTGTGACTATGCGGCTTCTAAAGTGTGTGTTTGTGCGTGTATGTATGTGTGTGTGTGTGTAGCAGCTGCTGCAGTCAGATTAGCACTTCCCTTCATTCATTAACACTTTGTTAAGAAAAGCTCTCAGGAATTAAACCTTAATGAGAGCAGATGATTGACAGCTGCTACACACACACACACACACACATACACACACACACACACACACATACACACAATCACACAGCTGCTTTTCTGGAGGTCCTTTGGTTTGATCCAACTGGTTCTATACATTTATTTCTAGATGCGTTCGTGGTGATGAAGATGAACATGGGAAGGTCACACATGTCTTGTCTCCATGACGACGTGGAGAACACAAGCTTCTTTGATCTCCTGCAGTAGATGAACAACTTTAAATGACGCAATGAGAAGTTTAGTTTTTTCTAAGCAATTAAACAGTTTGATCCATTAAAAGTAAATATGGTTTAAAGACATGTTTAACATATTTATTAATGACAAACAGTTCAGTGATATCTGCTCATCGTTTTTCATGGTTCTAGTTGAACACATTTAAACATCTGTGTCTTTAATATTGAAGAGGAGAGCCATGAGTAAGACCTCACCTGAAGCCCTGGTGGTCCAGCTGCTGCTTCCTCAACCTGCACTACATCTGAAATGGATTTCTTAGGTTCCTGAATGCATTTCAAGATAATGCCTTAATTAACAAACTAACCTGATGAGAAGTACATGCAATGCATTCTGAAATGAATGTTTAATATGCAGGTAATTGGTTCAGGTTGTATGGATCTGTACTAGGCCTAAATCATGTGTACTGCATGTCTGAGCAATGAAATAATGTATTAGTTAATGAATGATATAATGTTTACATGTGGGCACCTTTTTACTACCTACAAGTAAAGACAGACACTAACCATGGTTAGTTTACTGCGGACATTGGTGGAGATTAAAGGGAACAGAGATAACCTGATTACTATTACATTACATTACAGGTCATTTAGCTGACGCTTTTATCCAAAGCGACTTACAAAATCAGAAGAAACGCTGATTACTATCCCAGTTGAGGGTAATATCACTTTTGAGTTGCAGCCTGCTTGTACTATGGTAAACTAACATGGTCCCATTATGTGGGTACGTTTGTTAGCTTTATCCTTTTGGCTTCAACAAGGTCAGCTGCTGCTAGCGCACTGGACCAAAGGTTGCAGACGCTAGAGGTTTAAATAAAGAAAAAGTGACATATGTCAAACCCGCGTTGGGTCGAAGTGGGCAGTATCTGGCCCGAACACGCCTGCTCTACACCAAAGGTTCTTAACCTTTTTGACCTCGGGGCCTCAAGTACAAAGCGGCCCAGGGCCCGTTGAAATGTTAACACACCTGCACAAACAACTCTACCTAACAATTCATGGAACACATACAGTTGATATAATACTAATTTGAAAGGCTTGAGCCAGGCGTAACACAAAAAGAACTATTACTTTTACTACAGAAAAAAATAAAAAAATTATATGAGTTAATAAAATATATACATTCAAAATAGTACGTTTCAAATTGAATTAAATGTATGTAAAATTTAGTGCAAATGAAAATGTAGCCCTGCATAACACGCTGCGTTCACACCAAAAGCCAAGTGAATTTTCGCCGCGCTTTACTCTCCCGACTTATTCGCGCGTGGAAGGGGGCGTGGCTTATCTCCGTTACTTGTTTCCGTAGAGACAGACATCATTTTTTCCGCTATCCACCATAGGAATAAATAACCACTAAGTCTGATCTTTATTTGTTTTGTGACTTTTATTTGTTGTGTGACTTACACAAACGGTGTTGTGTTTGGGTTCATGACGTCATCCGTCGCCGCACACAGCTGAATTTCACCTTCTGGATCACAGCAAAATTCTTTAATTAATTTTCCAGTGTTAGGCAAAAGTGTTAAAGTGTAGAGTTGAAATCACATTGCAAAAAGTTGATTCAACTCTTACAGAGTCAATTGTACGAAAGAGTTGGAGTCATTATCCAAGATCAGATTCATTTGCAACACTTAGTAGAGTTAAAAGAACTCTTTGATTTAGGTTTTAAATGTAATCTCTACAGTGTCACACACCTTGGTGTAGGTTTAACTCTACACACCAGGGCGATCCTCCTTCTAATGGCGCGTTTCCACCGAGCAGTACGGTACGGTACGGGTCGGGTCTGTTAACCATGATTTGGCGTGCGTTTCCACCGCCAACAGTACCCTTACTTGATAGGCGTGGTGTATTCCAGAAAGTAGTGGTACCGTCACTTGATGGCGTGGTATTTGACGGAAAGTAGATTGACGTCATTCGATCGCGCGAAAACTGAAAGCTAACCGCAAACAACAATGGAGACAAACAGCCGATCCTGTTCTTGCTTCTCCATATGTGGCTGTTAAAGTAATGCTGCGCGGCGACATTGTTGCGACGGTGTTGTAGTTTAAAAATAGCGCTTCTTGTGTTGTTTTTCCCCTTGCGGCACGCGCAAATGACGACACTCTTTTAACCAATCAATGTTCTGCAGCGAGTCTAGCTCCACCCTTTAGTACCAAACAACTGTGCTAGGTACCCCAACGGAAGGGTACCCAAAAAGTGGTACGGTACGGTGCGGATTTTTGGTACTTTTCTCAGTGGAGACACAAATAAAAGGGTACCGACCCGACCCGTACCGTACCGCTCGGTGGAAACGCACCATAAAGTAGGTATCCCCTCCCTGTGAAGGTAGTAACTCCTCCCTCTAAAGGCAGTAACTCCTCCCTTTAAAGTAGGTATCCCCTCCCTGTGAAGGTAGTAACTCCTCCCTCTAAAGGCAGTAACCCCTCCCTCTAAACGCAGTAACTCCTCCCTTTAAAGTAGGTATCGCCTCCCTGTGAAGGCAGTAACTCCTCCCTCTAAAGGTAGTTACTCCTCCCTCTAAAGATAGTAACTCCTCCCTCTAAATGCAGTAACTCCTCCCTTTAAAGTAGGTATCCCCTCCCTCTAAAGGCAGTAACTCCTCCCTTAAAGTAGGTTTCCCCTCCCTGTGAAGGTAGTAAGAAACCCCCACCCCTCCCCCTGAAGCTGATGGGCTCTGCCCCTTGTTGTCGTAACCCCTCCCCGTGAAGGTAGTGGCTCCTCCCTCAACAGGTAGTAACTCATCCACTTAGATGAGTAGACGTAGATTTAGCTCCATTCTCACATTTACTCTTCTGTCATCACCGTTTATACATTTTATATTTGAATATGTTTACTTATTTAAATAAAGTTGAAGATGCTTCTGTAACATAAAAGTGAACCCAGAGGTCTGATCCTTCAGGAGGAGAACCTGATGGAGGAGATCTTTACCTTCTCATCAGCAGTCGTCATTTGTCTCAAACTGATTTTATTCAAACATACAATGAAAAATAGTTTCAACGTTACATTCAGAAAGAATCAGCTCAGAAAAGAGTCAGATCCACTCTGCTTCTGTACAGGAGGAGGAGGCTCTCAGCAGGAGGTGAAGGTCTTCCAGAAGAAGTTCTTGCAGCCGGCCTTCCTCTCCCGGGGGCCGAGAAGCGGCCCGGCGCCCGCGGCCCGCTCCAGGTCCAAGCGGACCTCCTCAGGTTCTCCCCCAGCCGGAGCAAGGTTCTCTTCCTCCAGGGCCTCATTCTCCACCTGGAGGAGGTCTGACAGGAGCAGCTCTACCAGCGAGGCTCGAGACATGTCCTGTTAAGAAGATTACTAAAATAAATACAGGGATCCAAATCATAATATCATGCTTTTATAGCAGCAAGTTCTTTATTGAACGTTTGTGCACAAACCTGACCATTTTTAACAATAAAGTTCATTTATTTATTATTTTTATATTTTGTTCAGTTTTTAAAGGAAACCAAATAAAAAGTTTGAAATATAAACATTTAAAGTTCAGTATGAAAATGAAGAGGTGTAAATGTTTGCTTTTGGTGAAGAAGCTGCAGCTAAACCTTGAGTTTCTCCTATAGATATCCATGGGAAGCTTCATCAGCTCTTCACTCACACTAAGACACTTTCTGTTAGTGTTTTATTTTATTATGTAAATAAGGAATAATGTAATAATGTAACAGAAACAAATCTGAAATTAAGCATTGTGTTAAAGAAAACAAGATTTCATAAAACTTATATAGTGACTTAAAGATTATGTATTTTTCATTTTTCAAAGAAACAAAATTAACTCACATATATTCAATTAATTCGTATGGTTCGAAGTTTCAAAGGTGGAAAAAATAGATAATTAATGAATCAGTAATGAATAATTTATCAGTAAGCTGAATTTCTTTTAACTCTTTACTCGTATTTTATTGGTCAAGTATTAATAATGTATTAGCGTAAATATAAATGAGATTAATCTATAGAGAAAAATGTATTAATTTGAAGGAACAAAAGATTATCATGTTGTTTAACACATAACCCAAACTCAAAATTAAATTAATTGCAAGATCATGTTTAGAAATGATTGACTCAATAAGCATTTTCAGATGTTATTATTACTAAACCTGGAACCGAAATCATTGACTTTCGATTTAGCTTAATAATAATAAATGTAAATAATGAGCGTGAACTAGTTTAAAATTATTGATTATTCCTATTTATAACAAAAATACTCATACCAAACACTCAATACTCTTTAACATGAATCGAAGGACTAAAATTCATGTTTGAATTCCTAAATCCCATTTTTGTTTTTTCGTAAATGACTTCACTCGATAAATGACGTGAAAACAGTGATTTATCAAAGTTTGATAAGGATTTTCTGTCTCTCTCTCCTCCTGTCTCTCTGTCTCTGTCTCTCTGCCTATCTTTGTCTCTGTCTCTCTTCCTGTCTCTTTGTCTCTGTCTCTCTTCCTGTCTCTTTGTCTCTGTCTCTCTGCCTATCTTTGTCTCTGTCTCTCTTCCTGTCTCTTTGTCTCTGTCTCTCTTCCTGTCTCTTTGTCTCTGTCTCTCTGCCTATCTTTGTCTCTGTCTCTCTTCCTGTCTCTTTGTCTCTGTCTCTCTGCCTATCTTTGTCTCTGTCTCTCTTCCTGTCTCTTTGTCTCTGTCTCTCTGCCTATCTTTGTCTCTGTCTCTCTTCCTGTCTCTTTGTCTCTGTCTCTCTGCCTATCTTTGTCTCTGTCTCTCTTCCTGTCTCTTTGTCTCTGTCTCTCTGCCTATCTTTGTCTCTGTCTCCGTGTCTCTGACCTGTTTGGGACTCAGCAGCGGGGTCCGGTGGAGCAGCAGCTGGAGTTTGGCGTCTCTCTGAGCGGTGGAGGAGCAGCTGATGGAGGCGGTGAGGGAGAGGAGAAGCAGGACGAGGCAGCGGAGGCGCGAGGAGACCATGTTCTTCATCTGTCTGCAGGTCGAAGGATCTTCAGGGTCTGTCCCGTCAGAGTGCCTCTTATACAGCAGGCTGACGTCACTGTCCCCCGTATGGGGGGTGACTGATGATGATGATGATGACTCCCCCGCCTCCCACTTTAGTGAAATGATCCATTTGAACACTTTTTCTTTCCTGTTGCTTCTGTTCATTTCTTGCCGCAGGGCTGACGACCCCTAGAGGGACGCTTAGAGCTCCAACGGGGTGCTCTCACATATAAATCATCTATCACTCTATTAGTGATCAATCAATGCTTATTCATCAATTTATTAGCAATCAATCACTATCTGTTCAATCATCAGTAATTAATTGATATTAAAAGTAGTAGACCTGGTAGAACTGGGAGACCCGTTGGCCCTGATGGACCTGATTGACCTGGTAGAACTGGTAGAAATGGTAAATGTCTGGTAGAGATAGTAGTCTGGCTCCAGAAGGTAGGGTCTGGTTCTTAATGGTTGTCAGGCTATAGATGGTAGAGTCTGGTTCTAGATGGTAGACTTTGGTTCCTGATGGTAGTCTGGTTCTAGATGGTAAAATCTGAATCTCAGTGGCGGCTGGTGGAATTTTCTTTTGGTTGGGCCAGCCCGTTTCAGCAAACCCGAATCCCTCGGCACAGGAAAAACTGTTTCCCAAAAGGAAAAGCCCTTCCATGGGGAAAATACATAGACTAGATGGTAGGCTGGCTCGAGATGCGATAGTTCTGTTCTAGATGGTAGAGTTTGTCTCACACAGAAGCTAAGGTTGAGGAAATGAGTGAGGATATAAAGGTTCTCTTTTAGTATTCTGCTTGGTTTAGACCACCAATGTCTACCTCTGGATAGCAGAACGTTGTACGTTTGAAAGGGAAACCGTGTGAATATTCTTCAGTCATAAATCTGTCTTCAACGGAGAACAGACTCTTCATACGTGAGCTCATAGGAACTCCCTGTGGAGCTCCTGACGTTCCATAATATGTGGAATCTGTGGGAGTTTAACAGATGGAGCTTCAGTGGAACAGTTTCCTGCTGTTACAGTGTGAACACTAATACAACTAATCAGAGCTCCACGCTGAGAGCAACACACTCACGCTGTTTATTACTGATATCAATTCATGCAGAAACAGTCTGGTCCTTAATATTCATAAAGAAACAAAATATAATATTTTATATTCAACCAGCGTGTAGCAGCTGATTGGTTCTGATCACTTTATTCTATTCAATCTATTGAACTATAAACTAAACTGAATAAAGAAACAAACTGTAATCTTTTGATCAACCAACCACAAGGCGCCTTTGCTGAAAGAGAGCTGCTCCCTGATTGGCCGACTGCGTGTCACTAGCCCACTAGCTTGTTTTGAATCGAGACACGTTCGAGTGGAACATGTGACCATGCAGACTGGAGCCCAATGCATTGTGGGGGCTTTCTGAGCAGGAAGCGTGAACCCCGGTGCCGTGACTCAGTTAGTGAAAAACAGGAGGGACTTCAGCCGTCAGGTGGCTAATGGCGGACGACACCTGTCCGACACGGTTACCGCGGTGACGGCCAAAAGCTGTGTGGCGCTGACGGCTGATTGGTTCAGCCTGTTAGACACGATCGACTCTCTCTTTAAACCTGATCACTTTATTCTTTTCAATCTATTTATAGATGAACTAAACTGAATGGTCATGATCATTTATTCATTATATTATTTTACCAACTCCAGTTTTCAATGCTCCGCCCCTTACCTGCAGTCTGTCTGCATCCTGCATGCAGGTACAAATACTTTGGTAGAAGTAACTACTGTAAGTACAAAAGTATTCTTTGTTTCCTTGACCACCTCCTATCTCCTTGCCTTTTCTCTTCTGGGCTCCTTTCCTTCTTCAGATCTCAGATTAATCTCCACAAATTACATTACATTATATTACATGTCATTTAGCTGACGCTTTCATCCAAAGCGACGTACAATAAGTGCATTTCCACATAGAGATGCAAACTCAGAAGAACAAGTAACAAGAAAGTACATTTTTCATCAAATAAGCAGTTTCAAAACATGTTATAGTAAAGTGCCATTATAAGTACAGTTTAAGTGCTACCATTTGTTAGTGCTACGATTTGCTAGTGTTTTAGTCGAGGTAGAGTCTAAAGAGGTGTGTCTTTAGTTTGAAGATGTGGAGTCTCTCTGTGGTCCTGATCATCAGAGAGCTCATTCCACCATCTGGGAGCAGGACAGCAAAGAGTCGCCATCTCGTCGAGTGCTCACTCCTCACTTCTCCCTGTGTCCTTGGTTCCTTGACTCGATTTTGTATCCTCTTTTCCTTCTCTCCTCATTCTCTGTCTCTTTGTCCCCTTGCCTTCTCTCTCCTTGACCCCTCTCCTCACTTGATGAGTCATTAGCTTCCTGTCACAAAGACATATTTTTTTCTCTCCATACATATCTCCCATAATCCCGCTGGGCATCAACGGGAGGTCACATGTTGTCTGCTAACTTGCTAATCATGTGTGTGTCTCTGCGTGTGATGGACATTGTCCTGCTGTGTCTCTGGTCATTGGATAGACACATTACCTCCAGCAGTCCATTTGATTGGTTGGTTCACAGTGGGGGGGGGGGGGGGGGGGGAGGGATCTCTGTCTCTCTGTGTGTCTCTCAGTCTCTGTAATAATAATAATAACACAAATATTAATCCTCATCACCTGCAAACAGGTAGACCAAAAACCAACCAGCTTAAAGACTGAGATAACACACACACACACACACACACACACACACACACACACACACACGCACACACTGTTTTGCCAGATAACAGTTTTGTTATTATTCATATTCATTCAAAAACGAACAGTATTGTAAAAGGTTTAAAAGCTTTCTGAGGAGGACAAACCCTGCATCAATGTGACTATTACTAACACTTATCTTCCAAATATTGTTCATCAACCAGTGAACAGGAAGTGACCACATGAGCCCTGAGGAGGACCTATACATTTCCGGTAGACATCTGTCAATCACTGTGTAGCCCTGCCCCCAAAGCATCACCTGCTTTATGGTCTATAAGAGTCCTGTCAATCCCCTACATTGATCATAATTTAATAAATGAACATCATGCTGCATTGAAGAAGACTTGAAACTACAGATTGAGGGACTAGATACGGTTGCTCTGATTATTATCCTCTCAATACCAAACATGTATGTTTTAATGTTTAAAGCTTTTTATTGGATGGGGGTTCCTCGTGAAGTGGTCACACAGATCAATCAATGTGGGACTGTGGGTAGTGACTGGCTTGGATGTTAAATGTGGGTGGGGCCAGCATTCAGTTTACATTAGATGAAAAAGCAAATATCATTACTAACACATCTCAGTAATGTGCTTTTAGTTCTGGTTAAGTATTTAAGACACAGAAGTCAACATTTGCTGTCTGATCTCCATTAAAGGTTCATCAGACTCTGTTCAAACACTGAAGCCTTTCCAGCACTCACTCTCTGGTGCTCTCAGCAATCCAGGTACTCCTGGCAATCACTACTCGTGACATCTTCAGGCGGTTGGAAATGTTTCACTTTGTGTTTCACGCCGTTATTGTGAAAATATGTTACATATTTTTTGGAAGTAACAGAAAATGTTTGATATTGAATTTTAAATGTTCACCAGAAAACCTCTCTGATATGATGTCACTTCTATCCTCACAGCTTTTTCAGACTCTGGACACATAGGAGGCAGAGCCACAGACTTCACTGATTTATCTTTTTTATTGATAATTACATTAATTATTTAGGTACACCACAGCCAGAATGCTGCTGATTAGTCCGACCAGTCGCTTAGTTGAGGGTCAGGTGATCTGAGAACGGTTGCCGTGTGCCAACTGTCATGGAAAAAAAGAAAAACAGCGTCAGGCGAGATACAGAATGCAAGGTTACATGGGTGGGGCTTAAAGTGGCAGTGAGATAACTGGGCGGTGCTTAAAGTGGTAGTCAAATACCTGGGCGGGGCTTAACGTAGTAGTCAAATACCTGGGCGGGGCTTAAAGTGGTAGTCAAATACCTGGGCGGAGCTTAAAGTGGTAGTCAAATACCTGGGTGGGGCTTAAAGTGGCAGTCAGATACCTGGGCGGGGCTTAACGTTCCAGTCAGATACCTGGGCAGGGCTTAAAATTGCAGTCAAATTCCTGGGCGGGACTTAAAGTGGTAGTCAGATACGTGGGTGGAGCTAAAAGCGGCAGTCAGACCTGGTGGGGGCTCTAGCAAGAAGTGAAGCCCTTCCAATAGAAGTTCTTGCAGCCGGCTTTGCGCTCACGAGCCGGCAGGTTGTTGGGAGGGTCGACGGACCGCTCCAGGGTCAGCCTGCCGCCAGTTGACGCGGAAACAACCTCGGCCCCCAGCTGTGAGTCGGGCTCTGGCAGAGACATCTGAGCCAGCAGGTCCTCCACTGCACGCTTACTCCAGTCCTGAAACACCAGGACATGGATCAGCTTTAGTCAACAACATTCACAATGAAGACTGTCAAAAAAACTATCCTCTAACGTTTATTCCAATTCCGTGACCCCTGTGGAAAAGATAGTTAGGAGAGTTGATGAGGAGTTAAGAAAAGACAAAGCAGTGTTAAAGAATCGACTCCACTTCCACTGAGCTGCGTAGATGTGATGGCGGAGATGCATGTTTGTGACGTCAGTCTGTAGCGGCTACAAAGAAGCATCTGAGATGCCTTCATGTCTCTTTGAATGTGTCTTCATGGCTTCATGTGTCCGTCATGCAGACGACACAAACAACCAGCTTCAAAGGAAGACTTTATTAACATAAATGAGGTATGCTAACGCTTACTCACATGATCTTTCTTTCTTTCGTTATTTCTCGTGAACGGACCAATTGTATGTCACTATTTAAATATTGCCACTGAAAGGAATTGTGGGACGGAATTATCACCTTTCCTTTGGTAAAGGATGGACGAGTGGTTTCTATGCTAAAGTAACTAACTAAGGAAGCCTTAGAGCTCCTTTCCTTAGCATTATAGAACAGCTCTCATCATGGCGCACTTGCACTACTTCACTCAGTGAGGAACCTTCCTGAGAACATTTTACAACTTGAATCCAGTCCTATAGCGTGTCTTCATCCTACAATTCATGACTGCTCTCAATATTGTCATTTGTGCTGACCTTTTAGCTGTTAGCAGTAGCATTAGCATTACCAATAGCATTATTTAGCTCTTCCACCTAATAATTACATATTACACACCAAAACAAAGCCAGGAGACTTTTAAAGACCAGATTTCCATGTTTCTTTCAGTGGAAACGAAGCTTTCTGGTTGGTTGGCAGCTGTCTCACCTGCGACAGGAGCCCGGCGCTGCGAGCTCGTTGCAGCAGGAGGTGGGGACGCAGCTCCAGTTCCAGATCCTGGTTCTGGTACTGCTCCTGGTCCTGGTCTCTGTTGCGCTGTGAGGACACGCCGGGGCCACACAGGACCAACCCCACGAGGACCAAGATGGCGGGACAACGAGCGTACTGCATACCTGAAAGCAGAAGAAGAAGATCTAGCAACGTGAAGAAGAAACAGAGCAGAGAAGATGAGCAAGGAGGAAAGAGGAAGCTCCCACCGTCGGTTGGTCTGGTTTCTCTTGCTGGACTGTGGTGCCGGTTCTGATCTCTGGTTCCTCGGTCCTTCGAGCTGCTTCTCTTTTGAATCCAGAGGCTCCTCCCCCTCCGTACGTCACATGGGGAAGGTGTATCTTTTTGATTGGCAGCTGCTCGGCGATGAAGGAACGCCAGCGTAATTGTTTGAACAAACATCCATTAGTCCTGGAGGACTTTTACCAGAGAACAATAAAAGAATCAGACTATCAGCGCCTCAACAAACACCACCCAGGAATGTCCTGGGGGGAATTAACGCAGGATTAGCAGACTTCATTAGCGCTCGCTGCTATCTCCATTAAGCAAAGAGGCAGAGAGTTGCCCACTCAGCACTTTTTATTAGTTTTAATATTAGCTGAGAGCAGAAACACTTCCAGTTAAAGAAGTGAAAATGTGTTACGTCATTATTATCAATGACACTTAAAACAAGACAAGAAGGCGATCTGTTAAAAAAAAAGCATGAATCAAATTGCATCATCATTATATTATTAGGATGCTTGTAAAAAATAAAAAATAAAATTTTTGTACGGAGGCCAAAAGGTCAAATCACATGTTACTCTGACAAGAGAAAGGAGAACAACCTTATTTCACTCACACAGGAGGAAAGGTGCTTCAGTGCTTCCTTTCCTAGCCTCTTTAGCATATCAAAGGTGCTTCAGTGCTTCCTTTATTAGCTCCTTCAGCAAAGGTAACACCGGACCTTCCTTTCACAAAATAATTCTGACCCACAAATCATTGAGACCACAACATTTGGAACAGATGTTTATTGTTTAGAGGTATAACAGTTTTATAAACAGTATTAATAGAGAATCACAATCATTTAGATTCACTGCATATATATTCATTTTATAAGAACATGTCATGTAAAAAAACACAACAAATGAACATGTAACAGTCCGGCTGCTGAAGGATAATTAAACCTGTAAAAACTAATTCTAAGTGACGCTTGAATCTACATGAATGCAGACAGTGGATATTGATTTGCTGATATTGAATGAGTGAATCATTAGTTTCCACTGAGGCCGTGTTGCTGTTAAGTGTGAGATCAGCAGGAAGGAAAGAGCTGATGGATGGAATGGAAGAGATGTGATGGCTTTATGTTGAGATTGGATCCCTTCTCATTTGAAGCCACAAAACCTACGTCAGTGGTTTAAAGCATGAAACTACGCAGTTATGTTTAGACAAATATGTTTAATTCTTCCAGAACTGAAGTTTGTGTTGTGGTTTGTGATTTTATTTTGTGTATTGTCTCTGAATCACAGAACCTGACTTTAATCGGTTTAGCTCAGAATGCTACAGGACGAGCTCCTTTATGTTAACTAACAGCCATTAAGTTGATACTTATTTGTAAAAAGGATCTGATCAAACTAAATAATTATCTGTAAATACTTGTGCGAGATATAACTGTTACCCTTAATGCTACAAACTCTTCTTCATCTTTAACCACGTAGCACTGCGGCTACTCGTCATCCTCACAGCGGGGGATTATCAAAAAAAAAAGAATTACAAATCTTTGAGTAAACGTGGTTTCATTGGTCGGGAATTATCATATCATCATAAACCACCTCTTCCAAACGAGCCACTTCTTCTTCTTCCTTCGATTTGAGGCCCCGAGGACAAACAGCTGTCTCCTCGTCTTCGTCCTCGCCTCTTTCTCAGAACGCAGATAGATGAGACAAATCAGACAGTTGCCGCGGCAACGCGTTAACTGCCGGCAGCGGTTGCTGAGGAGCTGCCGGCATGAACACACACAAATTAAGAGGGGGCATGATGGAAAAGTGATGATATCACGCCGCCCCCCCCCCCCATGCCCCACCCCCTGTGATGCATTCAGTGTGTTTGTCTCCACGCTGACTCACCAACATGTAAATGAGGCCTTACAGGAGGTCTGTTGTACTGACGGTCTCCATTATGTTTGTGTCATTTCTCTGTAAATATAACTTCATTTCATACTATTACAGAATTTCTTAGAATATGATCTCCTATGTGGACACGAATGTCCATTATTCAGATGTCTACATGTCATCAGGAACGTCAAAGCTTACATTGATTCACTCTCTTAGAATGCTGAAACACTATTTAAAAAAAGTCTCAACATGTCAATGAGCTTTTTATACTTTATAGTTCTTATCAGTGGCGGTTGGTCCATTGAGGGCAAAGGGGGCAGCCAACACCTTCAAAAAAATCTATTTTTTTCCCTTCTCGTTTATATATTTATATTTTACAAATAGTCAATATTTGTGTATTTGAAACATGGATTACATACCCGTTAATATTTGTAAATGAATGGCAGGAAAGGAAGCATTGAAGCACCTTTCCTGTGCTAAAGGAACCTTGATGTGACACTTGACGCCCGCATCCACTTCCAAACACTGGTGCTCCCATGCTGTGAATGGATGGGGTCCAGTCTCCATCCAGGACCTGGTGGAACCCTCCATCCCAACATCAAGCTGCTTGTTCCTCACTGAGAGCAAAACACTGGACTAGATCTCCACTCTTTGCTGTCCTGCTCCTAGATGGTGGAAGGAGCTCTGTGATGACATCAGGACCACAGAGAGCCTTCACATCTTCACACTAAAGACACACCTCTTCAGACTAAACACCAACACACTGTAGACCTTAAACTGGTCTTATAATGGTTCTCATCTATAACAAGTTGTACATCGGCTTATTTGATAAAATTACACTTTCTTGTTTCACTTTTTCTGGGTTTGTTTCCATATGGTTGAAATGCTCTTATTGAAAGTCGCTTTGGATAAAAGTGTCAGCTAAATTACACGTGATGTAATGTTGAAGAGAACAGAAGACGCTTCAAAATATAAAAGCAAAAGAACAGAGAATTATTACAATTAAATGCTAAACTTGATCATTTTATCCTTCACAGTTTTCCATGAACAAGTGTATAAATTCATTTTATTTTTTGGTAAATCAAACACATATTTATGAATATATAAAATAAAAAAAACAAAGCCAATATGACATCACAATGACATCATGTTTACCACAATGTTCTTATATGTGATTTCATGAGATTTCAACTTTTTGAACAACAAAACAACTGGAGGTGTTTTATTAAGACTGAACAAGTATCATATTCACAAAACGTTATCACATTGTTGATATTTAGTGACTTCAGGAGGTGTTTACCAAAACACATAATAACCTCGCTAGTTAGTGTTTACAATCTACGGTTCCAAAATAATATGAAACAAACAACTTAACGATGGAAGGAACACCCAGAGGAAGTGCAGCTTCTTCATCTGTGGTGCTTCAGTTGTAGTAGTATTTTCAGTGGTAGTATCAGCAGTAGTATCACTTCACAGCTGCTTCATACAGACTCGACAGCGGCTGATCAAACGAGCTGGAAAGTCTCCTGAGTCACTCTGAGGCTTCGGTTTACTGAAGAGAGAGAAGTCATTTATTAAATATTTCATATTCACATTTATATATAAATGTTATTGAGAATAATGTACGTATGTTACAATCTCCTGGTTCTGTGTTTGTTTAGTTCATCTCATCATGGATCATTTACCCCTGATGAGTGGCTGGTTAAACAAAGGCTGCCCCCTGCTGTTGTGTACAAGGAGGTACACAGTTGTGCACCTGATTGTTGTATGTGCGTATTTACCTGTACCTGTCCCTGCAGGTGTACCTGTATATGTTGTATTTCTTTATTTACCTGTACCCGTCCCTACAGGTGTACCTGTACATGTTGTATTTCTTCATTTACCTGTACCCGTCCCTACAGGTGTACCTGTACATGTTGTATTTCTTCATTTACCTGTACCCGTCCCTACAGGTGTACCTGAACATGTCGGTGGGGTTGAGGGCAGCCAGCCAGTAGCTGTAGGAGTCTGTGTAGTAGTTGCAGGTTCCTCTGCCGTGACACTCGATGAAAGGAATCTTCCGGAAGTTCTCCAGACAGGATCCGGGCGATGCCAGAGGCTGACCGGACCCCTCGGCCCCCACCCCTGTCTCCTAGTGACCAAGGGCATCCACAGCAATGATTAAAGGTTAATGTAACAACCAAGAGCGTTGGGAGAGAACAGTGCTAATGCTAGTGGCTATAAAACAAGTTCATTATGGACCAGATGACTTTACAAATCAGTCCCATTTATTCAACTTGACAAAAATGTAACATGTTCATCATAGAAATAATTTATATAAATACAACTCTGTTGTCACCAGGTGTTATGGGTCGTTCACCCGGCTTCTGTAGGTTTTTATTTTGAATATTTGAAATTATGGGTTTGCTTGGAAAGTCTTTGCTTACCATGACAAAGGAGTACCCAAACCAAAGGGCATCCCAGCCCGAGGGGCAGTCCGGTACCACGCTTGTCTGGCTGTGGACCGCCATCACGTTGGCTCTGGCCTCGCACACAGAACACCTTTAACACGAGAACCCAGAAAAAAAACAGAACTCACATAGGAGAATCATCTGCAGAGGGCCCAGAGGACCTTAAAGAACTAATCACTAGGAGGCGGGACAACTAGTGAGGGAGACAAGAGACAAGTAGGGTGTGTTTTTTCTAACTGAAGGTGTGGGAAAAAGCGATACAAAACCAGAAAGTGTTTTGTGGTAAGTGTAGACTGTGACACGTGGTTACGGACACACGTGAGCGTATTACCGGCTGATGTAATTCCTCAGTGAGTCCCCGGACATTAGCGGCACGCTGCTCGGCAGCGGC
The DNA here is from genome assembly GCF_949316345.1 of Pungitius pungitius. Classification (NCBI taxonomy): domain Eukaryota; kingdom Metazoa; phylum Chordata; class Actinopteri; order Perciformes; family Gasterosteidae; genus Pungitius; species Pungitius pungitius. The sequence goes on from NC_084902.1 coordinate 571,952, forward strand.
AGGTCGGTGGACAGCCAATAGGAGTAGTCGTTACGGGAAGCGTAGCGGCAGGTGCTGTCGGTGTTACAGAACAGGAAGGGCATGGTGGTGAAACGAGGTAGACAACTACCGAGTGAACCTGGAGATGGAGGGAAGGAAGGAGCACTTAGTTACCCAGATCTTTAGTTACTGTACATAGTTACATTGGTCCTTAGTTCCTGCAATTAGTTACCCAGGAACTTACTGTACTTACCCAGGTCTTGTCCGTGCGCCCGGTTGTTCCCGTTGATGAAGAGCAGCGAGTAGCCACTATACATCTCGGCGGATCCCGCCGGGCATTCTGGGACAAGGAGATTCTGGCTGTGTCTGGTAAACATGAAGCCGTTGGTATCCGGTGGGTAGCCGCAAGGACCCGGTCTGCCTGGAGCACCTTTAGCACCGAGTGAACCTTTCGGACCTGCGGCCCCTAGTGACACAGAGTTGTGTTCTGAGTAACGAAGGGGTCTGAAGACCGAGTGTCTATTTGTTACATTGAAAAGACGTAGGAGTTTCCAGAAAAAACACACGTTCCTACCCTTTGACCCGTCAACCCCTTGGTCACCTTGATCCCCCTTAACTCCAGGATGCCCCGCAGGTCCTCTCCTACCAGCCGGCCCTCTGACGCCCTTTAGACCTGCAGCCACCAAAAATCTAAATTCTAAATAAATCTGTTTGGACCTGAAAAACGCCTGAAAGTTGAGCCTAAAGCATCACTCGGGACTCACCTGGAGCTCCAGGATTCCCTCGGGCCCCTGGGGTTCCTTTTTCTCCTTTGAGACCCGGCGGTCCAGCTGGGCCTTGGTCTCCCAGCAGCATAACTATGGGCACGTCCTCTCCCCTCGTGCCTGCAGAGGCCAGCATTCAGTACTACAGTATATAGTACTACATTTGGTTGTCTAACCAACACACAGCACCCAGTACAGAGGCCAAACACAATTGTGTTAGTATTAGTAGTACTGAGCAGATTTGTATAATGGTACTGGGGTACCTCTCCTCCCAGGTGGCCCCGGAGATCCCGGAGAGCCAACGGAACCTGCCAGTCCCGGCTCCCCCTTGATACCTGAAACATACGAGAGGAGCAATTGAAACACAAAGATCCAATGGTGATGACTTACCAAGATCAAGAGGTTAGAATACTAGTGATCTCTCTGAGGTTTTTACCAACGGGTCCGGTGACACCTGTGGGTCCCATCTGGCCTACTGGTCCTCGAGGCCCTGGTGGTCTGTCTTCACCCTTTCAACCACAACAACTGTTTTAAATACGCTCCCTTAGAACATTACTCAATTCCTTCCGATATTCCAGCCAAAGACTATTTAGAAGACACTTTTACGATAGCAGTTTAGGATGAGTTGGATTCTGAGGTTTGAATTCATATGATTGTGCAGTAGTATCATTTGTGCAATATATTTCTGTGGTTTTATACCGGGTTGCCTGGAGGTCCCTGGTCACCAGCGGAACCAGGTGGTCCTTGGAAACCTGTTGCTCCTTTAGATCCCTTCTCTCCTTTAAAACCAGGACCCGGAGAACCAGGAGGACCCTTAAAGCCTGATTGACCTACGGTGAGAGAGACTTGTAGAGATTATTGTAGAGGAAACAGTGGAAGTCCTGATCTATTGATTTATTGAGAAACCTTCATTTTCTCTACTGACCACCGGTGGGCGACTCCTCTGCTCCCATAGACGTCTATGAGAAAACAACTCTACTTCTCTATTGATTTATTCCCTCAGTAAACATCGTAAACATGAGTTTATGGTCTCAGTCTCTAGTTTAAATTCTTCCTCAATACAACATGATGTTCATTTAGTGAATGATGGCCATTTAGGGTCAAACAGACCATAAAGCAGGGGATGCTTTAGGGCGGGGCTGCATGCTGACTGACAGATCTTTAATAGAACATAAAGCATGGTATGATCAAACTCTTAGCTGGAGAGCCTCTACCATTCAGAACTTATGATAGTTTATTTATTCTCAACGAGTCTCAGCACCTTTTCGTCCGTGTTCTCCAGGGATTCCGTTGTCGCCTTTGCTCCCCTCTATGCAGGTTCCCTCCTTGCCAACAGGACCAGGAGGACCAGGAGGTCCATGAGAACCATAACAACCGGGGTTTCCTGCGGGACCACTCGGACCAGGTGGACCACAAGCACCGGGAGGACCCTGCTCTCCGGGGTACCCTGAGGAGACCAGGGGAGGAGGGTTTGTTCTACTTCCTCTTCTTTAATTCAGCTTAAATCTAAATGTCACTCACCAGGTGGACCAGTCCTCCCACCTGGGCCCCGGAGTCCGGCTCCAGAACCTGGGGAGACGAATTAAATTAAATTCATTTAATTTATTAACGCCCAAAATCACAAATTAGAAATTTGCCTGAGAGGGCTTCACAGTCTGTATATATGTGACATCTTCTGACCCCAAACCCTCATCAGCGCAGGAAAAACTACACAAAAAAGGAAAATCCCTTCGATGGGGAAAAAGAGAGGAGGATCCCTCTCCCGGGATGGACGGACTACAATGGATGTCATGTGTACAGAATGAACAATGCAAAAGATGTACAAGACATTTAATTCCTATGACAGAAATTATTCAAATATTGTGAGTAGTAAGTCAGGTGTATGGTTGGACCACTGCAGCGACAACCACCATCTCCAGAAGCAATAATAATAACGATGACATAAAAACCAAACCAAGCCAATCAAACCCCCCTGTGATTGGATTAAGAACTGCATCTAAAACACAAACACTCCTATCCAATCAGAACAAAGTTCTCCTACCCCCCATTGCTCCCTTTTCTCCAGGAGGTCCTGGTATCCCGTCCTGTCCCTGGTTTCCTCTGGAACCAGCTGGACCAGGAACTCCAGGAGCCCCCATTGAATCTGAAAATTAGATTGGCAATTAACCCAACAAGAAAAACATTAAAACAATAGTTGTAGATGTATGAATACTGCTGGCTACCTGCACCTGTGAGGCCAACGGGTCCTGGGGGGGCATTTTTCCCCGGAGGACCCATTTCACCCTTTTCACCTTGAGTCCCAGGAGAACCTGATAAGGGCACGCAGAAAAAGAGATGCATACATTTATAGCATAGAAGCTACTGTCTCCTTCCTGCTCCGTAAATGATGCACAAACTGCGCTGAATCAGACCTCTGCATCCTGGGGCTCCAAGAGATCCTTTGGGGCCACAGGGGCCACAGGCTCCGGAGGGACCCAAGTATCCAACATCGCCTGGTTCCCCCCTAGCACCTGGTCCTCCTGAACATCCTGGGTTTCCCTGAGAGAAGGAGCCAAGAGAAGAAACATTCTTGCTTAAATTAGTCTTTAATGAGCTTTTAAATCTATAACAGTTATAAATATGTTATAGATTTATAAAACTGACAAACAGAAAAAATACAAAAAACAGAAGGTTATCAGGTAAGAGGTATAAGCATACAAGACATACATTGAATATTGAAAGATCTAGCTTAAGAAACTAATCATGTCAAATGCAACTCCATTTAACGAACACATCTAAACCAATGAAGACAAAATTGATAATGAATAACATTTGTTCAGCTGGCGCTAAAAAAACAAATGGTTAGTCACGGTTGTGTGTGTGTGTGTGTGTGTGTGTGTGTGCATGTGTGGAACCTTCGCTCCCGGAGGCCCTTTAGGCCCGGCTACGGAAGGACTTGGCTCTCCTTTAGAACCTTTGATTCCTGCTTGGCCTGGTATTCCATCTGGTCCCGGTTTCCCAGAAGGCCCAGTGCAACCTTTCTCACCCTTAAAACCTGGTCAGAAAAACCTCAAAACTTTGAGTTCCAGACACTTAAAGTTGTCCTTTCACAAGCTTCAGTGTAACTTTATGAAGTTTATTAAGCCTTTGTGTTTTTAATCTAGTGTTTGAATGAATACTTCATTAAGCAGTTGGATTAGTATAAACCCACTGAAACCTATCAACAAATAAATCAACCTCTGCAGAAATAAAGGTTATGTTTGGTTACCTGGCCTCCCCATGTCTCCCTGGTTACCATTGAGTCCACACGGACCAGGAGGACCTCTCCATCCACATATGCCTGTGTCTCCGTGTGGTCCTTAGAGACACAAACATCCATAAACTCTATAGTTAGGACTCGTGGTATCTTTCGGGAAGTTTAACAGTTTGTTCAGTTAACGTGGGTCACCTCGCACCCCGTCCTCCCCGGGTCTGCCGGTTCTGCCATCGAGGCCGTGCGGCCCCATAAAGCCACTTTCTCCTTTGCTACCGGTGAAACCAGTGGGCCCTGAAGATGACACAGGAATCAGTTAGAGAGGTAGCAGACAGGTAAGAGACACGCCTGGGGCACCTTTATCTGAAGATCAAATGGTTTCTAGGGTAAGTTGTTAGATGTTCGTCCCCTTGTTTCCCATCTTTATCTTAAGCTAAGCCAATATGCTGCTTGTGATAGAAACATGTCAGGGACCAGAGTGCTACTGCGTTGATGTAGAACAGTACCAGGGGCTCCAGGTTCTCCAGGATCTCCATAGATATTAACTTCTGTCCAGAATCCTTTTGGTCCGCGTTCTCCACGGTCCCCCGGGGGCCCCTGAGGCCCCAGGGAACCATCAAACCCGTCTGCACCCGTCTCACCTGACAGACAGAAATGTCACAGACAGTTACAGTCAGATCCAACTCATGATTGATTGATAGATTGATTGATTAAAACCTCTTGGTCCATCTCTTCCGGTCTCTCCTGGTTTCCCATCATCTCCCGGACTCCCAAGGGCCCCCGGGGGACCCGGGTCTCCTCTGGTGCCTAAGACACACAGATGTTTAGGAATGTTGGCTTTCATCTTTTCAGTTCAATCTATCAGGAGGAGGTACAGGTGTGGCCATGCCTTCTTACCTGTAATTCCCGGTTCTCCATTGGCTCCCTTAGGTCCTTTCAGTCCAATTACCCCTACTGGCCCCAGAGTCCCATCAAACCCCTGGACTCCATAAGACCCCTGAGGCCCCGGGGCCCCAAAGCCCGGCCGGCCAGGGTCCCCCTTGTTGCCCTTTAGACCCCGCATTCCTGCAAGACAATACACCTGTGTGACGGACGGAAAGGCAGGTTTTCTGGTTTGGGTTCTAGTCTCTAAATGGCACAAACAATTGGGATTTATTGATGTTTAATCAGTTGGATAAAAAAGTGGTGATAAGATTCTGTACAGAGACGCTACCTGTGAATCCGATGATGCCCGTCTGTCCCTGCTCTCCATCGGGTCCAGGAGCTCCAGGAAAACACCATCCAACAATACCCTCTGGACCAGGTAAACCATTCAGGCCGCTACGACCTGAGAGACATTCTCAGTTCACAGAATGTATTTTAGAACCTTGGGTGCATCGGATCTTGAGCGACATACCTTTGGGTCCATGATATCCAACTTGTCCCGAAGGTCCCGTAGCTCCGTCTGGTCCTTCGCGTCCAGGATCGCCTTGGGAACCCACGGAGCCGTCTTCCCCCTGGGGGCCCGACTGACCCTGCTGACCTGGAAAACCGATACCCCTGTTCCCCTGTGAGCAAAGAGACCCACACGAAACAAACCAGAGAAGGAATTAGGAACACGATGGTTCACGTGCAAGCAAACAGGTAGTCATCGGCCACGTCTGTGCCTTATTAATGTCGATACCTTCAGCTGAAGAATACACATCTAATTACCTATGTCTCATTAAGGAAATTAGAGAACTGACATTGAAAAATATCCAGCCACAAAATAAAAGTCTGAATAATAACGATAATCATAATAATAGCAATCAGAACAATTCATTTTAACTTTATTATCATCATCATCATTATATATCATCATAATTTTGATAATAATACGAACAATAATCGTAATTGAAATAATAATATTAATAACACTAATAATATTATTATTAATTATTATTATTATTACTGTTGCAATATAATTATAGCAATAATAACATTCATTATAATAGTAATAATAAAACATTTACAAAAAAATAATTTAATTCAAATGATATTGTTAATATATAATTGGATAAAGACAGGACGAGATCTACTAACTTTGAACCTTTACTTTCTTAATGGGGAGGACTTCCTGTCTGTATGAGTCCACATTACCTTTGGTCCCGGCATTCCTGGGGGCCCCGATGGCCCTGCACGTCCCTTTATACCAAAGTTTGGTACACCTGGAGTTCCAGGGGGGCCCTTGAGTCCTGAGTTGAAAAAAAACAGAATTGTTACTGATGTTAATCATCTTCTATGAACCCTTAGCCGGCTTTTTTATTCAACCCTAACCTTTGAACCCTGGAAAACCTAGAGGCCCCTGGACAGAGAACCCATTATCTCCCTTCTCTCCCTTTGGACCAATGAATCCTGAAGCACCTAGACGTCCTGTCACACCTAAAACCAAGAGAGACCAACAGGTGAGTTGCAGGGTTAACAGGTTGGGTTTCTTAGTTGTAAACTTACTTTCTTACTTTCTTGGTTGTAAACCTGAATTTCACCAACAAAAAAACAGACAGTAGAAGGACCTGTCTCACCTTCTGGTCCGGGGATTCCAGATGAACCTTTCTCTCCTTTCGGTCCTGGGTCTCCTGGAGAGGTCATGATTTCACTTGGAGAACCTTTTTCCCCTGAAAGAAATTATGGAGTTTAACTCAGGTTTCACAAAAACTCCAGGATATTTGTGGCATTGAACCATGGCAGTTGATTGGAAGAACCTGTCAATCAAACTCTTACCAAAGCCAGTTGCTAGGGAAAAGATAGAAAACATGCTTTCATCTTACAAGGCAATCTGATTGGTCCAGGGTGTGTTAGGACACAAACTATAACGGAAACTTGATGTAGGCGTAATATTTGTCCAGTTGGGAGGGGCTTGTGTTCGACTCCTGCAGCGGTCTCACCTGGATTCCCAGGATCTCCTCGAGGTCCTAGCACCCCTACGTTGCCTTTAGACCCTAGAGGTCCTGGATCCCCAATTCCAGGCGGCCCCGGCGGTCCCAGCTGACCCATCAGTCCTCTGGAACCCGTCTCACCGAAAGGCCCCATGTTGCCTTTTGGCCCCAGAGGGCTCTTTGAACAGTGATACAGAAAATATCAGCATCTTTTTAACATTGAAAAACTGAGAGTAGGTCTGGAGCACTCAGAAAAGTGGGTCAGAAAGGGGGAGGGTATCAACAAGACACACCCGTGAGCTGGGGGCGGAGCTAGTAAATCATCAGTGGGAGAAGATCAGAGAGAATGGAGCTGAAGATGCATTGAAAAAAAGTGAACAGAACAACAGCTGATCCAGGACCTGTTGGGTTCCTCCTTATTTTTCCTCAAACACACTCAGACTGACCTGGTGTCAGTTCAGACGTACAAACTAACCAACCGGCCATCTCTCTGATACTCACAGGGTTCCCTTTCTGTCCCAGAGCACCTTTTGGTCCGGTAAATCCTGGAGATCCATCTCTCCCGTCTGGACCCGGAAGTCCTGAATCCCCCCGGTCTCCCTCCTCCCCCTTCCACCCAACCCTCTGCATGATGCCAAGGTCACCGATGGGTCCCTCTGGTCCCGGGGGGCCCTGATCCCCAATGAGGCCCTGAACACAAAACCAAGGGAGGCAAACATGTGTTGGTCATTAGTCAAGAGAGGGAACAGGAGAGGGGAGGAGACAAGGGAGGTAACAAGAGAAAAGAGAATACAAGGAAAGGAGACAAGGAAGAATGAAAGGGGGGAGTAAAGAGAGCGGGTTGAGGAGCGAACGGGTCGATATATGGAAATATTTTTACAGATTACCAGGTCTTTGGGTTGGTTTACAAGGCTCACCTGTGGACCAATTGGTCCTCTAACACCTTTGACTCCTGTGTGACCTTTGGCTCCTGGAGAACCAACTAATCCTAAAAACAGAATGACATCACAGGGCAGGTTAGACATATCATTGAATCTGATGCTGGAGGAGATCTATGCTTATTATCTTCATATTTATATCTTTGAATATAAATAACAACAGAAAATTTCCCGATTAGGTCGAAGAGTCAGGTTTTGGTCTTACCTGGTGCACCGTCTTCACCTGGCACTCCTGTCTTACCTGGAGGTCCTCGGATGCTGGGACCCGGCTGACAGACCAAACACACTTGTCCCTTCTCACCTGGCCAAGAACAATCAGGAATCAGGAATCGTTTATTGCCACAATATGTCAGACATACATGCAATTTGACTTGGCAGTTGGTGCATGACGACAGACAGTACTATAATGGACAACAGACAACGTAGTTCAGGAATACAATAGATTCATTTCAACATCAAGGAGAAGTGTAGGAGGAAACGAGGAGATGAGACAAGAAAGAAGACAAAAACAGAAAACGGGAGACAAGAGAGGATAGGAGATACGAGAGGAAACAAGAGAAGAGAGGACACGCCATCAGAACCAAAGTCTCATTCTTTGTATCTGAGTGAAGCTCAGATCTGATTCAAAAGGAAACATTCATGTGATCTTTCTTTAAATCTCACCTGCCCGTCCTTCCTCCCCTCTGGTTCCTAGGAAACCCTGAGGACCTTTCACACCTTTTGCACCTGGACGACCGACCTCTCCCGGCAGGAAATCTGACGAGTAGATGGGGAATTATATCAGAAAACAATAAACCGTTCAAAAGGGAATTATTTGCCACTGGCTTCTAGTGTTTTTGTGCTAAGCTAAGCTAACTAGCTATTTGACATGATTTATCTTAACCAAGAGCTGTGAGAGTTGATAGTAACATGTTTTATGGTAACATCAGATAGTAAAAGTATGTGTTTGTGACTTACCAGATTAATGCATTTATTCATTAGTAGTTTCCTAATTAAGTTAATAATAGTCAACATTAAGTTCCTTTAACAAAGAGTAACTGTTGAATGAATTGGACCCTAAACTTGAACTCCACGACAAAGAGAGAAGACAAGAGAGGGAAAGAGACAAGAGAGGAAACATGGAGAGGAGACAAGTACATTTGTAATTGATCAATTTCTTTCTATATTTTTCTCATTTTCTTAATATAATTTTTTGTTCATCTACTATTTACTATTCATCTTGACCTTATTCTGCATTTTTTATTAGTCATTTTGTGTACCTGTGCAATAATAGTTTTTTCTGTATACATATATAATATTTAAAATTGTTCCAGTTATTAAGTATTCTTCTTTTCTTCTTATTTTTACTGGCATTTAGAACTGTTTTCATGTTGTGGAAGCTTGTCTTCTTATAGAGACGCTTGTTTTCTCCATCACCTGGTATTCCCGGTTCTCCTGGTTCTCCTTTAGCTCCACCAGCTCCCGGGGCTCCGATCTTTCCTGGGGGCCCAAAGACAAGGGGCCCCGGGCCTCCTGGGTCTCCTTTGGCTCCGGATAAGCCCGGAGGCCCTTGGGGGCCAGGTGGACCAGTTGAGGCCACGCCTCCAGAGAATAAGAGCAGTCTTCATTGTGACATCACAGTCCTATCATCACTATAACTGTGCCTGATACTTGAAACTAATAATTGTTTATTGACTGCTCTCAATCATTAATAAATAACAGGAAGTGAGAGAGAGAGGGAAGTACCTGGCTCCCCCTTGAGTCCAGGAAAACCAATGAACCCTAAAAAGAGGAGAGAAAATGAAGGTTACTGTCTGATGACAGGAGGCCTCTGGAACTGCCAGTCAGCTACTCGCAAGGCAGACTTCATCTCCGGCTTTTCTATCCAGCAGTCACTTGACTTCCTCGCCCTCACTGAGATATGGATCACACCGGACAACACATCCACCCCAGCTGCTCTCTCCTCTGCCTTCTTCTTCAGCCACACACCCAGACCCACCGGCAGTGGTGGCGGCACAGGTTTACTCATTTCACCCAAATGGATCTTTTCCCCGTACCCTATATCTCCCCCCCCAGTCTTTTGAATACCATGCTGTGACAGTTACTCATCCGGTACAATTAAACATTGTTGTCCTCTACCGTCCGCCAGGCTCTTTGGGTCATTTTCTGGAAGAACTGGACATCGTCCTGTCCAACTTCCCTGAAAATGGCCCTCAACTCATCCTTATCACCTGAAGATCAACCCCGACAAGACCGAACTACTTTTCTTCCCCGGAAAAAACTCTCCCACTCAGGACCTGACTGTTAACTTCGGCGACTTCGTGTTAACGCCCACTCAGAAAGCCAGGAACCTCGGCGTGACACTTGACTGCCAACTCTCCCTGACTGCCAACATCACAGCGACGACACGATCCTGTAGATACACGCTCTACAAAATCAGGAAAATACGACCCCTTCTCACTCAGAAGGCGGCGCAGGTACTGATTCAGGCTCTTGTCATCTCCACTGCACTCCCTTCACAGCAGAGCTTCTCCATATCAGGACTGTGTGATGTAACTTTGAGCTTCATGCACGACTGTAAGCTGTCATCGGTGAGTCGCGACCGATTTTTGCTTTTTATGATGTTCATGGTGGAGAACACTTGATCGCACAAGTAGGTGGATCCAAAGATGGACAGGACAGGTTTATCCACTGTTAGCTTACCGGGTCGGGGGCTCAAAGTAAGTCACCAGCCTGTCGGTAACAGGTGATGCACACAAGGTGCGATGCATATTTTTTTTGATCGAAATATTACATGTTTTATTTAAATGTTACAAGATCAACTAAATCATAACTATCACACTGAAAAAATATATTAATGTTTATATATATTAAAGCCTTGGAGAGCCACAACAGAGGCATGCGGGTTGCCGACCCCTGAACTAACCCATATATATATGCATATATGCCTTCTCCAAGTCCACAAAGCAGATTCCCTTCTTGGAATTCTGTGGGTTGCAGTGGCCTCTCCACTGTGATGTGAAACCCTACCAGGCTGACGTAGCTCACAGGATCACTGAGTCACTCAAACTCAAACAATTGCTTCGATATTATCTTCGATAATATCCGTCAATCATGAAAACGTATTAATATCATACAACTCAAATGTGGAAGTTTGGTTTTTAACCCTTCCTTTGTACTACCTTGTTCTCCCTGGACTCCTTTAGGTCCTTGGGGTCCGGGGACGCCGTGCTGGCCCTTCAGAAAATTGTGTCTAAAAACTAACTGATAAAAAACACACAAACAATCACATTGAACAAGACTTCTGCAAACTCTTAACCCCCCCCCAGGGCCTTTGTCCTCCCCACATGGTCTGCAAAGCTGCCAAAATAATTTTTTACAGCCAGATGGTTTCTCCATTTAAAGCCTGGTAATCTATTGATCCATTATTAATATACCATCAACTGTTTACTGTTTCATAATCAATGAATCAAGGATTCATCTATTTTCATAACATCATCAGTCGATAAGTTAACCGGATGAAGCATTATAGTTCATCATTTACCTTATTAGAGAAAAGCAGATGTCATGTCCACCATTTCCCTGTTTGTAGGTGTGCATTCTCTATGTTTCTATTAGGATGGCTATTATGTTGTTATAATCTTAAACTTAAAAATGCTAATTTGTGTCTTACCTCTCCTGGAAGACCTGAAGAACCACGTTCACCTTTATCTCCCTAAAAATATAAAAACAATATCAACACCGACGCAGTACTATGTCTTATTATTTAATACTTCATTCAAAACTCACTGTGGCTCCATTAATACCAGGAGGACCGAGGTACCCGCGATCCCCGGGGACTCCCTGCAGACACACAGATAGAGTTTGATTCAACTACCGGTAGTGATGAGTCATCATTACAAGCTTCCTACACAGGGTTAGGATTCGACCGTTGTTCATCTTAACTGAGAAGAAGGTAGAGACGCCGTCTATGTTTCTGGTAGAGATTCTGCCAATCAGCGTGTATCCATTTACATTACATCTAGCTGATGCTTTTATCCGACTAACATTACGTTTTACCACATGGCTTACATTTGGCCTGGGGAGCAATTAGGGGTCAGGTGTCTTGCTTTGACAAGAAACATGAGGCAGCCAGGATTCAAACAGCCAACCTTGCGGCTGCCAGTGCATCGCGCTACTCCATGCGCCACCCTGCCCTAAAGCATACCCTTCTATCGCACCGCATCATACACCATCGTCCCGCGTTGTATCGTACCATAGAGTATCGTATCAGTCACAGTCGTCAGCCCAGGGACGACTGGGGTTTCAAAATCAAAAACTATTTCATTCAAACGAAATATCAAAAAACACAATCAGGAAGAAACAATCAGGGACACGGCAGACCATCACACTCACAGGGGAAAATATACTCAGGACACGAGAGACGGGAAACCACAAAATATGACAGGGAAAGAATCCACACTGTGACAGTATCATACCGCAGAGTAGCATATCGTACCATACTATATTGTGCTATACTGTATTTATTTGTATCGTATCACAAATTATAACACAGGTAGATGAAATCCAGCGTTCTGATTAATTGAGAGTGAGTCACTGTGGTGCATTTCGGCCCTGCGCTGCACGTCGGGCCTGACTACACCCTTGAACTGTTACATTATTGAAGATAAAGTACCACCACTCGTACCTTATTGCTTTTATTACACGGTTAAAAGCTAAAATGTCAACTAATGGTCACGCAAAATCTAACGTATTACTTTGAGAGCTCAGTGATATGGAATGCTCAGGTCAATGTGAACAGCTATTGTACATTATTGCTGAATAATGATCAGAATGCTGGATTTTATCTACCCGTAGTATAATCAGCGATAATGTACAGTAGCTGTTCACATTGACCCGAGCGTGGTTCTGTGGCCTATCCTACAAATGATCAATTTGAGGCAATGTGAGCTTTCACAACAAGACAATTAAGGTGGACGTCATGAACGATGTCAATGAATGAGATGGTGAGGGACCCAATGCTGTTTACATGGACATTGGGGACTATTTGTCTCTAGACTGATGAAATCTGATACACAACGTTTGGTAGCTACAACTATTTTGTGCTGAAAGGCAGCTATCTACTATTTAAAAAAAGCAATAAGGTACTTGAGGCACTACTTTATCTCCAATAATGTAACTGTTCGAGGGTTTTCTAACTACACCCTCAAACTGTTACATTATTGGACAATAAAGTAAAGCCTCTCGTACCTTATTGCTTTAGTGCTCTATCGTATTGTAGTGTGTCCTATTGTATCATATTCTATTGTATCTTGGTGCATAAAGCTGATTAACGTTCCTAGTAGCTAAGCTTGTTACCTGTTGTCCCAGCTCTCCAAAGAGTCCATCCTTTCCTGGTTTACCCTATAACACCAACACCAAGCCATGAGGTTCAGGCCACAAGCACAACGATGCAATGATGTACATAACAAAAATATAATATTCAGATATAAATCCATTATTGCTTGTTCACTGATTGTGTTATTGATTAGCTCAAATGAATTCTGAATATAGATACATATAAGGAGCTCTCTCTTACTAGTGAGCCAGGATCGCCTCGCCCGCCCTTTTCTCCTTTAACCCCTAGTTTCCCTGGCACACCCTGGTGGAGAAAACAAGCGCACACATCAGCCTGACTGATGATAACACTAAAGTCAACCAGTCATAACCATTAAGAATGTGTGGACAAGACATATTTAGAATTTGGTTGTCAGACTTAGAAACAGGCTGGACTTACAGGAGGTCCTTGACAACCTTTCAATCCAATGTCACCTGGTTCTCCCTGAAAGACGACAAATACGTTAGTACAAACAGGCCGTTGAGACAGACCTGCTGGGAAAACAGACAGGCAGACAGACCTTCAGTTCTTTCGGTCCTTCGGCATACAGTTTGATTCCTTTCTGTCCAGGGATCCCTGGTGGGCCGCGATCCCCCTGAAACCAACGTGAGGATAATGAGAATGTTGGCGCACAGGTCAAAATCTTTGACTCCCCAAGAGTTAGCGTTAGCATTAGCATAATACTGCAACCAGTTAGCTCACCTTCTGTCCACTGGGACCTGGTATCACCGGACTCGGACCCTCTTGACCCTGAAACAAAAACAGAGCATCATCAGCACCGAATAAAGCAGAACATCAGTCCTAAAGACATCTGGCAGAGATTAATTATATAAGGATATTATTCACGTTTGAATAAAAACAGACCCCAAAGTCTCCAAAAGTGTTACTTTTGGATCTTCTGCAAACAAGGTACTGAGCTGTTATCAAAGGTTTGTTACTGAACAAACCGGAAGACTAATTCTGCTCTCAGAGCAGTTTGGCTTGCAATTTAATTTCTAAGTTAAATGGAAATTGCTGCATAAATATTGAGCATCAGAAACATATTGCAGCTAACCTTCTCTCCTTGTAACCCTGGAAACCCCAGAGTTCCCTAAAAAAACAACAACATAAAGTTCATAAACCGCTGATGTGAGGTGGTTGAACCATTAACGTTGGGTATCTTAAAACGTGAAGCGTACGGGAAGTCCAGGGGGTCCTGGCGGTCCTGACAGGCCCGGTTCACCTGGATCTCCACTCAAGCCCTGCAATGCAAACAGCCAATCAGTGCACACGCTCCATCAGCCAATCAGGGACAAGGCTGCCATCAATATTCTCCACTACAGCAGGCCGCGGTCATTCTATGCACCAGTTTACATTACATTACAACATTAGAGGAAACATTGTTTTAAGGGGAAATGCATGCTGGGAAACTGACATCTTCTCCGTCTCGTCCTTGTGGTCCCATTGCTCCTTTGATATCTCGAGTGAGCGGGAAGACAATGGAGTCACCCTAAAAAAAAAACGTTATAATGAGTGTTTTTAAAAAATCAAGAAATGTTAGAGCTTTTCTTTTGCTAATCAGGTTTTCATCCCTCTTCTCCAAATCATCTCTCTACCATAAATCCATGAGGTCAAAAAACTTACAAAATGAATGTTGTTCTATGACAAAAGTAAGACAAGAATACATTATCAACAATAAGTTTGACACCAGAATTCTGAAGTTCTGCAGCGTTAGCTCTCTGACTGAAGTTAGCTGCATTTGTGGTTCAATTATTAACTTTAGGGTTTTATATTAAATAGCAGCAAACTACTGAGTAACATTTTTGGTTTTAACCTGATAGTGTGAAGGTGGATAGATTTTTACCTTTGCCCCTCGTAGTCCTTGTTGACCCTGAAACACAAGCTCAGTTAGCATTCCAGGAACGGTTAGCCTAGCTTAGTCTGCGGAGGATAAGAATTAGGATGAGGAAAAGAGGCCGAACTCACCTGGAGGCCGGCGTATCCTGGATATCCGGGAAACCCTGGGGAGCCCATGTCCCCCTGGTGGAAACCAATCAATACCAGTCAGTGTTTGTGTGAGCGGAGTCAGGGCACCTGTGGCTCAGGTAGATCCTCCCACACATACTGTAACTTATCAACTTTCATGTTGTAATAGATCAGTTCAGGTCCTATTCCATTCTTTATCTACAAGCCTTATCAGCATATTTAGGTGGTGGTGGGGCTATTTTTCTACCTTTGTCCCATTGCATCCTGGGAATCCTGGTAGACCGATGTGTCCTTCGTGTCCGGGGAGTCCCTGAGGATGAACATGTTTTCATAGCATGATGAACAATTACATTAAATCACATGTCATTTACCTGACGCTTTTATCCAAAGCGACTTACATTGCATTTCTTTTTTTTGACCCATGGTTTTACATTTTTAACCATCCCACACAGTGGGAGCGGTGTGCTGCCATAAGGGAGCAGTTAGGGGTTGGGTGTCCTGCTCAGGGACACGTCCACATGGAACATGAAGCAGTCGGGGTTTGAACATTGCAGTTTTTGGCGCACAGGCTCTACTCCATGTGCTGCCGTCGCCCCAATGACAACAACAATGACCAAACGGGTTCTCTGCACGTCGGCTCTTTTATGTCTTACCGGCAGTCCTGGAGGTCCTGGAAAACCCGGTTTTCCAGGAAGACCCTGAAGAAAACAAAAATATGTTATTTTACTACCTGTACTCAGTCCTTTTAACTGCCACCAGGGATAGAATCATATTTAATCCAGGGACTCAAATAGGTTAAAAGAGGCATTGTTAATAAAAGGAAAGTCTTTATCAGTTGTTTCTACCCGTGAGCCTTTGAGTCCTGAACCTCCGGCTGATCCCAGATCACCCTGAGAGGAAAAGAAACAAAACAAAAATGAAATAAAGAAAACCAAATAAATCTGTACGTTCATAACAATAATATTCAGCTGACTGTACGTGAAGCTGTGGGTTTTTATAAAATAAGTAATACATACATACATTTTATCTAACGCACTCTTCATATCTCTACAGATTTCAGAGTGCGTCGGAGCCAGAAAAATATAGTTAAAATATATAAGAAGAAAAAAAAATGGAGTAAAAACCGCCTTCTGAATAAGTAGGTTTTGAGTATTTGAGTAACAGTCCAGTGAGGTGCTGCCCTCAAGGGGCGGGACATGGTGTGGAGCTTGGTGTTGGGGACCCGGGGGAGCGAGCTGCTTGCAGATCTGAGGGTGCAGGTGGCGGTTTGGGGAGTAAGTAGTTCTTGCAGAGAGGGAGGTGCATTTATGCATTAATGAGTGAGTAGTCAATCCGGAATGAGACAGTGTAGAGAGTGTAAAGGTGTTATGGGTCTTAACGGGTGTTATGTGCTCATATTTCAGACAGATACAACATCAACATGAGGAAAAATGACTTGTGTGTTTTCATCATGGCTGAAGATTACTTTGTATTTTCAAAATAAAACCCAGAGCAACTCTACAGTCTGTTAAAGGTAAGATAATAACAGCAATGATTGTCTCCCTCCCCATTTGATATAACTACCTTGTCCCCAGGTGGGCCCTGGTTGCCCTCGTTACCGGGGTAACCGATCACTCCAGGAAGTCCGTCGTATCCGAAGTAACCAGATTCTCCCTGATGGGGGGGAAACAGGTAGATCTGAGTAGGATCAGCTGATGAGCAGGTGAACCCAGATCCTGGGTCAGTTCACCTGTTTCCACTCAGAAGAAAGGAAACGTCAGGTGAACTCAGGTGAGTACGAGTCCTGGCTGGGGTCCAGGTGCCTTCAGGCTCGCAAAGGCACAAATGGACGTTTGATGTTCAGTAGAGAGGAACCGGTCTTTGTTCTCCTGCTGAACACACCGGAAATACAGAGCTCACACCTGGGGGGTCTCAGGTACCGACACACCTTTGACTCAAAGATGTCAAGCTCCACCAAAACAAACTGTTCTCCTCTTATTACTGGAGATTTGTTTTTTTTAATTTAGTTTTGTTCTTTAAAGTTTAGTAATTACATCTATATTTATTATTTGTCAGCTTGAAAGTTGTAATTCAGTGATAAAACAGAACCTTAAACTTATAAACTCTACTACACTCATTAATATTTATAGAGCAGAAACAAACTCCCTTACGCTCAAAATAAAATTCTGTCAACAACAAAAACCCTGCCGACCTATACTGGATCTGAGGGGACTCACAAGTCATGCTAGACCTCAATCAGACCCTCATCAGGCCCTCAAGAGACCGTAATGAGACTGTAGGCAGACCCTCATCAGACGCCCTTTCAACTCCAGGTCCAGGAAGTAATGGATGTCGTGGCAGCAGGTGACCACTGGAGGGATCCAGGGTCAGTGGGGCAGAACCAGTCAGGAAGTGGTTACCCAACGGATGCTTGGATAGATATTCTCACCTTTTGACCTTTGACCCCATCACAGTGGCAGAGAGACTTCCCGCTACAGTGACATACCTGCAGAAACAAAATTACAGAACAAATGTATGTATATGTATAATAATATATAATATATATATATATATATGTGGGAGACACACGTGGACCTCATGTCCTCGTGAAGGGGTGGGTGCAAAAAGGCAAGGAGGGAAGACGGGAGAGGCAGGTTGGGAAAGGACTCTCCCTTAGATCTCCAGGGTGGAGAAAGAAACCCTGGTAAGTTGGATCGGTCCCGGTCTGATTCCTTAAGTTTAATTTAGTTAACACGCTGGAGATAAACTAGGTTGTTTTGTTCATCACGTTGCTTCGGCGTAATCCAATCCTGTTCCAATAATGATGTAACGGCTCCAGAGCCTGTTGACACTCGTTATACCGAGGAAGGTTCGCTTGGTTGCAATCTGCATGCTCGCCCCCAGATGGCTCCAGGTTCTGTACACAAGAGGACGGCCTTTAACTGGCTGTCGGGAAACATTGATGCTTCTCGTGCGTCAGGTACAGGCGGATTCTTGTAACCCTCAAAGGGACACGCGGGGTTTTGGTTGCCGTGACGACGTGTCGGGGCGGCCTCTTGAGCCTCAGCTGTTTCTTCTTCTCTTTATTTGTCTGCATATTTGGGTGCGTTAACCCAAACAGATCGGTGACCCCTGCAGGTGTAACAGTGGAGCTCGTGTAAGATAACCAGGCAGACAGACGGGTCTGATGTCATCTTATCTCCATTCCTGTCTCACGTTGATGCCCCAACACGTCCTGCAGCAAAGCATCAGGGTCTTTGTTGAAGTCACTGTCTACAGTTCAAGCTCCTCCTAGAGACCGAATCGGAGCTGCAGACTCACACCAAGCTAAATGAATAAATATATTCCACAAAATACTACAGATACGACAATATACTTTTTTTTTTAAGTACATCATGGTTTGTATCCAAATGGGTATGTTTGTTACAATTTTAAAGGTGGGGAACGTAAAAGTTCAAAGCATGTGTATGAACATATTTACCATAAATATACAATATATCTCATATATAACTGGGCTGTGGCGGGGAGAGCAGTTTCTCTCACAAGCCAATTTAATATCGCTCTCTAACGGACTGTCTGGTGTTTTACCTTTGAGATGGTATGTCCCTCCAGAGTTGCCATAGAGGCAAATGCGAGGGGTGACGGCGGCTGCTGATGTCGGTCATTTCTGTGTCATGAGTAAACGCTCGGTCACAGCGGTGGTTCATGAACAGTGCCTTGCAAAAGTATCGACCCCCCCGTGGCGTTTTTCCGATTTTGTTGCCTTACAACTTGGAATTAAAATGAATGTTTATTTGGATTTCATGTCATGACATAAACAAAATAAATAACGGAAAAGTGGTGCGTGCATATGTATTCACCCCGTTAAGCCCTTATTAACCCTCTAGTAAGATCTGGTGCAACCAATTACCTTCAGGAGTCACGCATAAGATAAATAAAGTCCACCTGTGTGCAATCTAAGTGTCACATGATCTCAGTATATATATACACCTGTTCTGAAAGGGTCTACAGCACCACCAAGCAAGCAGCACCATGAAGGAGCTCTCCAAACAGGTCAGGGACAAGGTTGTGGAGAAGTACCGATCAGGGTTGGGTTAAAAAATATCAAAAATTCTGAACATCCCACGGAGCACCATTAAAGCCATTATTAAAAAATGGAAGGAATATGGCACCACAACAAACCTGTCAAGAGAGGGCCGCCCACCAAAACGCACGGACCAGGGAAGGAGGACATTAATCAGAGAGGCAACAAAGAGACCAAAGAAACTTCTGTCCATAGGTCCACTTTAAGGGTGGCCAGAAAAAAGCCATTGCTTAAAGAAAAAAAATAAGCAAACACGTTTGGTTTTTACCAAAAGGCATGTGGTAGACTCCCAAAACATGGAAGAAGGTACTCTGGTCGGATGAGACTAAAAATTGAGCTTTTTGGCCATCAAGGAAAACGCTTTGTCTGGTGCAAACTTCTCATCACCCCGAGAACACCATCCCCACAGTGAAGCATGTGGTGGCAGCATCGTGCTGTGGAGATGTTTGTCATCGGCAGAGACTGAGAAACTGGTCAGAATTAAAGGAATTAATAAATACAGTCCGTCTTCCAGAGATTTGAGACCTGTAGGGGCCAGGTATTTGGCGTCACTTGGAACGCCCTTTTTCCTTTGATTGATTGAGTCACGTGGTGTTGTTTGGTGTTCAACGGGGATAAAGGGGCGTATTCACTATTTGGTTTGGAAAGGGAAAGAGAGGGGGTGAGAGACGGAGTTCTATATTTTGTTGACCGCAAGATAGCATTGTAACACCTGATCATATGAAAAGTAAAATAAAAGGAAGTACACTGAACAGTTACGGCATCCGGGTGTCATTCAATCGCAGCGCGTCCTCGAATTTTCTCCTCTACTCAGCCCCTCGGCGACACCAACAAGTTACGTCGTCTACAAGACCAGTTGGAGGTTCACTTTCCAGCGACAATGACCCTACGCATACTGCTGAAGCAACACTCGAGTGCTTTAAGGGGAAACATTTAAATGTCTTGGAATGGCCGAGTCAAAGCCCAGACCTCAACCCAACTGAGGATCTGTGGTACGACTTAAAGGTTGTTGTACACCAGCGGAACTCATCCAACTCGAAGGAGCTGGAGCAGTTTGGCCTTGGAGAAAAATCCCAGTGGCTAGATGTGCCAAGCTTATAGATCCACACCCCAAGAGACCTGCAGCTGTAGCTGATGCAAAAGGTGGCTCTACAAAGTATTGAATTTGGGGGGGGGTTACAAGTTATGCATGCTCAAGTATTTATTAAAGAACTAACGCTTATTTCTTGTTTGTTTCACAATAAAACATATTTAGCATCTTCAAAGTGGTATGCACCCTCAAAAAATCTTGAATTCCAGATTGTAAGGCAACAAAAGAAGAAAAATAATATATATATATATATACTGTATATATATATATATATATATATACAGTATATATATATATATATATATATATATATATATATATATATACTGTATATATATATATATATATATGCAAGCTAGGTAGCTGCCAGAGTGTGTGTGTGTGTGTGTGTGTGTGTGTGTGTGTGTGTGTGTGTGTGTGTGTGTGTGTGTTGGGGACAGTAATAACAGCACAGTGGAACAAAGGGCTCACACAAACACACTAAAACAACCTGAGACAGGCTGCTTTTATTTCCTGTCTGACATTGTTTTATTTCACCCATAATCAGCTGACCATCACTATGACGCAATAGTACACATGTACCACTAATAAAACCGTATATACTATTTTAGTAGCAGCAGTAACTCAGACTTTGCAGAACGAATCATGCCCAACTTTGATGTCCCTCACGCACACGATTATCACGTGATGTGACTTGTAGCTTAATTAATGAATTGTAAATAAATACTAATTATCGTAGCTTTTCACAATAGAATAAAATTATTTGAATTAACCTATATTAATGTGTGTGTGTGTGTGTGTGTGTGTGTTCACGCACCCGTTCGGCGTGTCCCGGAGCCGCGGTGCTGCAGAGCATCAGAACCAGCAGCGGAACCTCCATCCGGACCGACGGACTAACAGGCTCGGCTCGGGTTGGCTCGGGTTGGCTCGGCTCGGCTGAGTCCAGGGGGGGTCCGTGCAGCTGGTCCGGCTGCGGGATGGAGAGGTGCAGGAAGACAGACAGTGCGCTGACACGGGAGTCAAACCCGTGATTCTCTGCACGGGACCTCCGACCTAACCCTTCAGAATAAAAGCTTCATGGTTCTTTGAATTGTACTTTTGATTAAAATAACAGGATACAATATATATATATATATATATATATATATATATATATATATATATATATATATATATATATATATATATATATACTTTGTACCCTGTTTTTTACATTTTAATCATTTTATATATACATAGATATATAGTGTATAAAAGTGTATATATATATACTAACCCTACTCAAATGACGTTATATATATATATATATATATATATATATATATATGAAGCTCTGTAGAGATGTAGACATAATTAATAAAAGATGATACTATCTCAAACTTAAGCTTTTTTTATACATAAAGTGAAGTGTCTCTCTACATCAGTAGATCATCAGGATCTGCAGAGAGTCTTTAAACAAAATCAACCGTATCAGAACCGCCCGAAGATGTCATCACTCATTGTCTTTTTTTACTGGTGTTTCCGTCTCACTTGTGAAGTTAATCTCTATGTAGACATAGTACTGCCTATTCCCGTGCTGTATTTCGTCTATATGAATATATGTCATTATATATGTACTGTATATTTATATATATATGCATTCAGTTAAACATATGTAAATACACCACTGGTGGGTCCTCAGGGTTAGCTACGCCTTCTGTTCTGCTCTAAACCCAAGTTACAACTATTTTATCATTTGATATTCCTTTACAATACTGTTCTTATTTACTCATTGATATATATATATACATATATATATATTATATTTATATATACATACATCTGTTTTATGTGTGTCTCTAAGTGCCACTTAAAATTATTATTTAATAACAAAATACAAAAACAAACTCTCTCCGGTTTCTCTTCCTCTTCTTCTCTTATTTTATTTTGGAGCCCGTGGCCGGAAGTGCGAGTGTGCGCGCTCCCGTTGTTGGACGGACGCTCCATCAGTGCGCGCCGCGCGGCTTCAGCTTTTGCGGAGTTTTGAAAACCGCTAGAAGTTGTGGGACGGAGCGCGAGACCTCCAGGTAAGCCTCACCTGTCTTTTCACGTGCTAACCAGGCTCTAATCAACAGTGACGTCAGCGGGCTGATTAACGGGGAACTTGTTTATACTGTAAACGAGGCCAATGATCACGAGACAGTCCCGATCACTTTATCGATGAGCCAGATTCTACGTGCACGTGCTCGTTCACTCGTGAAATGTTAAATACAATTATCAAGGTACTGCGATCTATGGTGTACAAGTATATTTATACAATTATACTTATACCATATAATTCACGAGTAGAAGTGGTTCAATTGAGGATTTAATAATGATTATGAATCGATTATTGTGTTATTGATGATTGGGATGTAAAGTTGAACTCATTAAAGCAGATTAAATGAGTAGAAGTATAAAGAAAACTCCCCGCTGTCTGTCTGTCTCTCTGTCTTCGTGTCTCATTCTCACTGTGTCTCTCTCTCTCTCCTTTACCTGTCTGTCTGTCTGTCTCTCTGTCTCTCTTGCTACCCATCTGTCTCTTTACCTGTCTGCCCTGCGTCCTGCGAGTCTCTCTACCTGTCTTTCCGTTTTCTCTATCTATGCGTCTGTCCTTCTTCCTGCCTGTCTCTCTGCATCCCTCATGCTCTACCTGTCTCTCTCTGTCTGAACTCTTACGTAACATTTTCTTCACCTTGTTTTCCACTGTGCGTCTCTGCAGGACAACCAGCCGTGTGTCCATTGGCTGAGAGACGTCCGGAGGCGGTGTGAGAAGTGGTCGTATAGTGGGCGGGACTTCCTCTGAATGGAGGACAAGATGCTGCCGACTTTCTGCTCCGCCCCCTGCGGCTCCACCTGGCTCTGGTAAACCTAACAAACCTTCGGCCTGATCGGTCAGTGATCAGTGTGAGCTGCTCTCTGCTGGTCCGGCTTCCACGTTACTCACCTGTGTGTCTCCTCCTCCAGGTGCCTCCTGATGGTCCTGACGGCTCTGCTCCCTGCTCTCGGGGTGTGTTCATGATCTCTCTCTTATTACTTTTATTGTTACATCACATGTCACTTAGCTGACGCTTTTATCCAAAGCGACTTACAATAAATGCATTTCAACCGTGTTAAAAGTTAAAGTTTCTCCCTTTCTTTGAAATCCCAGCTTCCTGCGGTTATGACCTGAGAAGACGACTTTAAGTCTTTTCAGTCCAAACAACCCAAACAACTTCATCCTTATTGATCCATTAGAACCCATCTTTGTGAGAGTGTTAACTTTCCTTAACTTTCCTTTGATCTTTTTGATGCATTCTTCTTTTGGAGGACCCCAGAATGTCTCAGACACCCTTAGATGATGTGTCAGGTTCAGGAGTGACTAGTGTCCCTTAGGATCCAGACCTGGGGCTTCCAGGTGGTTATTGATCACTTTGGAAACGCAAGAGATGAGTTTAAAGAAGCTCTGCTCAGAAGATGGTGGAATGATGGAGGAGCAATGGAGGGAGGATGAAGTTCTGATGAAGGACTAATGAATGACTGATGGAGAACTGATGGAGGACTGAAGGAGCACTAGTGGTGACAGCAGATGGAGCGCTGATGGAGGACTGATGGGGACAGCAGGTGGTGTGCTGATGGTGGATTGAGGGAGCCAGATGGACTATTGCCGGGGACACCAGATAGGGACAACAGATGGAGGACTGATGGAGGACTGATGGAGCCAGATGGAGTAGTGACGAGGACACCAGATGGAGACAGCAAATGGAGCGCTGATGGAGGACTGATGGGGACAGCAGGTGGTGCGCTGATGGTGGATCGATGGAGCCAGATGGACTATTGCCGGGGACACCAGATAGGGACAACAGATGGAGGACTGATGGAGGACTGATGGAGCCAGATGGAGTACTGACGAGGACACCAGATGGAGACAGCAAATGGAGCGCTGATGGAGGACTGATGGGGACAGCAGGTGGTGCGCTGATGGTGGATTGATGGAGCCAGATGGACTACTGTCGGGGACACCAGATAGGGACAACAGATGGAGGACTGATGGAGGACTGATGGAGCCAGATGGAGTACTGACGAGGACACCAGATAGGGACAACAGATGGAGGACTGATGGAGCCAGATGGAGTACTGACGAGGACACCAGATGGAGACAGCAAATGGAGCGCTGATGGAGGACTGATGGGGACAGCAGGTGGTGCGCTGATGGTGGATTGATGGAGCCAGATGGACTACTGTCGGGGACACCAGATAGGGACAACAGATGGAGGACTGATGGAGGACTGATGGAGCCAGATGGAGTACTGACGAGGACACCAGATGGAGACAGCAAATGGAGCGCTGATGGAGGACTGATGGGGACAGCAGGTGGTGCGCTGATGGTGGATTGATGGAGCCAGATGGACTACTGTCGGGGACACCAGATAGGGACAACAGATGGAGGACTGATGGAGGACTGATGGAGCCAGATGGAGTACTGACGAGGACACCAGATAGGGACAACAGATGGAGGACTGATGGAGCCAGATGGAGTACTGACGAGGACACCAGATGGAGACAGCAAATGGAGCGCTGATGGAGGACTGATGGGGACAGCAGGTGGTGCGCTGATGGTGGATTGATGGAGCCAGGTGGACTACTGTCGGGGACACCAGATAGGGACAACAGATGGAGGACTGATGGAGGACTGATGAAGCCAGATGGAGTACTGACGAGGACACCAGATGGAGACAGCAAATGGAGCGCTGATGGAGGACTGATGGGGACAGCAGGTGGTGCGCTGATGGTGGATTGATGGAGCCAGATGGACTACTGTCGGGGACACCAGATAGGGACAACAGATGGAGGACTGATGGAGGACTGATAGAGCCAGATGGAGTACTGACGAGGACACCAGATAGGGACAACAGATGGAGGACTGATGGAGCCAGATGGAGTATTGACGAGGACACCAGGTGGAGACAGCAAATGGAGCGCTGATGGAGGACTGATGGAGGACTGATAGAGCCAGATGGAGTACTGACGAGGACACCAGATAGGGACAGCAGGTGGAGGACTGATGCAGGACTGATGGAGGACTGATGGGGACAGCAAATGTAGCGCTGATGAAGGACTGATGTGGACCCCAGATGGTGACAGCAGATGTTGCGCTGATGGAGGACTGATGGGGACAGCAGATGGAGGACTGACGGAGCACCGATGGAGACAGCAGATGAAGCGCTTAAATTCCTGCTGCTGATAAACACGCCTCAATGATAACCTGGTTTAGACAACGCTGCAGGAATGTGGCTGCTAAACAAACACTGATGCATGCTGGGAAACCGTCCGTCTGGGGCCCACAGAGCAAAAAAAACACCCACTGGAGGTCGGTGAGGGTTCTCCGCCTGTTTGTCTCTGACGGAGCTCCACCACACCGTCACAGGCCTTCTTTGATTTAGTATTTAGAGCATGTGAACACTTTAGAGCGCATGTTAGCGTGCACACCTCCTCCTATCTGATGAACATCTGTCCTCATTCAGAGGGTTCAAAGACACTGTGGGTCAGAAGAAGTGGATGCGGGATTGTCACTGATGCTATCTCACACACACACACACACACACACACACACACAGACGCTTGTCTCTCTCTCTGCACGGAGTGTTGAGAGAGACATGGATCTGTCTCCTTGGTAACAATCAGAAGCTTTGGACGTGTGCTGAATGTTCAGATAGCTCAGACGTGCCTCTCCTTGGTCACATCTGCTGTGGAGAAGGAGGGAGCATCTACCCATTGCTCCATGGACACTCCCCTGCAGTCCAGGAGACCAACAAACTACTTAGTTCAGAACACTGTCGCTCTCGTTATGGTCACGGATATCATTTTAAAGCTGAAGGCTCATTGGCTCATTGGCTCATTGTGTCAGGTCACGCTGATGTTTGTTCTCTGTCGGTCTGCAGGGCGACCTCAACGAGATGTGTGCCGGCAGGGACTGCTCCACCTGTCAGTGTTTCCCCGCCAAAGGAGCAAGGGTGAGACTCCGCCTACTCGCCAATTAGTGCACCGCTGCAGCCCGGCACCATCACACCTGCTTTCTTCTGGTCACACACCTGTGACACCTGCACTGTAACACACATTCAGGCACACACTAAGTGATAATGAGCTGCTGGAGGAGGAATGTGTTAAATCAGCAGCTGTTTCCCCCATAGTCACAGTCATAGTTATAGATACTCAGTAACAGTGGGATCCAGATGTTTCCATCCTCAGTAACAGTGGGATCCAGATGTTTCCATCCTCAGTAACAGTGTGATCCAGATGTTTCCATCCTCAGTAACAGTGTGTTCCAGATGTTTCCATCCTCAGTAACAGTGTGTTCCAGGTGTTTCCACCATCAGTAACGGTGTAATCCAGATGTTTCCATCCTCAGTAACAGTGTGATCCAGATGTTTCCATCCTCAGTAACAGTGTGTTCCAAGTGTTTCCATCCTCAGTAACAGTGTGATCCAGATGTTTCCATCCTCAGTAACAGTGTGTTCCAGGTGTTTCCATCCTCAGTAACAGTGTGATCCAGATGTTTCCATCCTCAGTAACAGTGTGATCCAGATGTTTCCATCCTCAGTAACAGTGTGATCCAGGTGTTTCCATCCTCAGTAACAGTGTGATCCAGATGTTTCCATCCTCAGTAACAGTGTGATCCAGATGTTTCCATCCTCAGTAACAGTGTGATCCAGATGTTTCCATCCTCAGTAACAGTGTGATCCAGATGTTTCCATCCTCAGTAACAGTGTGATCCAGATGTTTCCATCCTCAGTAACAGTGTGATCCAGATGTTTCCATCCTCAGTAACAGTGTGATCCAGATGTTTCCATCCTCAGTAACAGTGTGATCCAGGTTCTTCCATCCTCAGTAACAGTGTGATCCAGGTGTTTCCATCCTCAGTAACAGTGTGATCCAGATGTTTCCATCCTCAGTAACAGTGTGATCCAGATGTTTCCATCCTCAGTAACAGTGTGATCCAGATGTTTACATCCTCAGTAACAGTGTGATCCAGATGTTTCTATCCTCAGTAACAGTGGGATCCAGATGTTTCCATCCCCAGTAACAGTGTGATCCAGATGTTTCTATCCTCAGTAACAGTGGGATCCAGATGTTTCCATCCCCAGTAACAGTGTGATCCAGATGTTTCTATCCTCAGTAACAGTGTGATCCAGGTTTTTCCATCCTCAGTAACAGTGTGATCCAGATGTTTCCATCCTCAGTAACAGTGGGATCCAGATGTTTCCATCCCCAGTAACAGTGTGATCCAGATGTTTCTATCCTCAGTAACAGTGTGATCCAGGTTTTTCCATCCTCAGTAACAGTGTGATCCAGATGTTTCCATCCTCAGTAACAGTGGGATCCAGATGTTTCCATCCCCAGTAACAGTGTGATCCAGATGTTTCTATCCTCAGTAACAGTGTGATCCAGATGTTTCTATCCTCAGTAACAGTGGGATCCAGATGTTTCCATCCCCAGTAACAGTGTGATCCAGATGTTTCTATCCTCAGTAACAGTGGGATCCAGATGTTTCCATCCCCAGTAACAGTGTGATCCAGATGTTTCTATCCTCAGTAACAGTGTGATCCAGGTTTTTCCATCCTCAGTAACAGTGTGATCCAGATGTTTCCATCCTCAGTAACAGTGGGATCCAGATGTTTCCATCCCCAGTAACAGTGTGATCCAGATGTTTCTATCCTCAGTAACAGTGTGATCCAGGTTTTTCCATCCTCAGTAACAGTGTGATCCAGATGTTTCCATCCTCAGTAACAGTGGGATCCAGATGTTTCCATCCCCAGTAACAGTGTGATCCAGATGTTTCTATCCTCAGTAACAGTGTGATCCAGGTTTTTCCATCCTCAGTAACAGTGTGATCCAGATGTTTCCATCCTCAGTAACAGTGGGATCCAGATGTTTCCATCCCCAGTAACAGTGTGATCCAGATGTTTCTATCCTCAGTAACAGTGTGATCCAGGTTTTTCCATCCTCAGTAACAGTGTGATCCAGATGTTTCTATCCTCAGTAACAGTGGGATCCAGATGTTTCCATCCCCAGTAACAGTGTGATCCAGATGTTTCTATCCTCAGTAACAGTGTGATCCAGGTTTTTCCATCCTCAGTAACAGTGTGATCCAGATGTTTCCATCCTCAGTAACAGTGGGATCCAGATGTTTCCATCCCCAGTAACAGTGTGATCCAGATGTTTCTATCCCCAGTAACAGTGTGATCAGAGAGCTCGGACAGCAGCACGTATCCCTTTAATGTGACCAAACTGTTGCCCAGAGTGCAGACACAAAGAAAACCCACAATGTGTGTGTCTGTGTTTGTACAGCTGGGGGCAGCAGACAGCCAGAGAGGATTGTGGGAAGGCGTCCGTCTGAGTGATTTCACAGTTTGTTGGTTTCAGAGAAAGAAGGACAGAGAACAGACTAAGAGAGATCCCAGCTGTCACATCTCATCACACACACACGCACACAGAGACAGGGACACACACAAAGACAACACACACAGGCAGTGACACCCACACACACACGGAGGACACACAAGGGCGCAGACCAGCAGGTGGATACTCACATAGAAACATCTTTATTACAGTTTTAATGATGATCAAAAACACACTTCAACATCTTAAAAGATCACAACCCAACTCACACAAACAAATCTAAACAAATATTTATAAAGAAAATATTCAATAGACTACATAACACGGTGGTCGCCTCACAGCGAGAAGGTCCTTCTCCAACCAGCAGCCTTTGTGTTGTTCGCGTGATGCAGAGAATATTAGTAAAGCTGCTGTTTGCAGAGCTGTGAGGAAACGTCTTTGTTCCCTGGACACAAACCAGTAAGAACCATTAAAGAGGAATAAAACACATTATAGGTTCAGTACCATTGGACCAGTTAGTGTTCTAGTGGTTAAATATGAGCATGGTGTGTGTTTCCAGCCTGTGTGTAGTGTGTTCTAACACAGTGAATTAGTCACACGTTTGTTTTATGATGAGTTTGTACATTAAATATTAAGCCTTGTTTCTGTCTTTTGCTGCAGTAGCGTGTTGCTTTGGTTCTAATCACGGTTCAAACTCCGTACGCTTGCATTAATATTTACACCTCAACAGGGGGGACGTATGCGATTGTTTGGGGTGGTTGCCATGGTAACTCGTATCATGACTCCATTCACTGAGTCAACCTACTCCGAGTTGATTGAACAGACTCTAAACAGCTGATCTGAAACCC
Source organism: Pungitius pungitius (assembly GCF_949316345.1). Classification (NCBI taxonomy): domain Eukaryota; kingdom Metazoa; phylum Chordata; class Actinopteri; order Perciformes; family Gasterosteidae; genus Pungitius; species Pungitius pungitius. The sequence continues at coordinate 601,478 of NC_084902.1, forward strand.
CAGAGTTTAGGTTTGACTCAGAGTTTGTTGAACCTCCTTCTTGAAACGGACCCCAGGTGTTTGGTGCTGAGTTCAGTCAATGTTGTGTCGACCTTGAGGTCACATGACTGATCAGCTGATTAGCTTCCAGGAGGCTTATTTAAATCACCTTCAGAGAACTTGAACATGGAGAGGCTCTTCTGATGTTCCTCCACTTCTACTTAAAAATAACTTCACTAGAAAAAAAATGTATATTGGGTTATATTAAAATAAATAAGAAGTATGTATAAAGTATTTCAAACTAGTCAGTGTGTTTCTTTATGTTGTCTTCAAGAACAGTGAAGATAAGGGAAGCTCCTCCAGGTTCTACCCGACCAGGTTCCTCCGGTTCTAACATATTTATTTATGTGTGCAGGGTTCTCCGGGCCCTCTGGGGCAGCAGGGTCCTCAGGGGCCTCTGGGCTTCCCAGGCCCTCTGGGGCCTCTGGGACAGAAGGGCGACAGAGGAGACGAGGGGCCGATGGGGGGCAGAGGACCGAAGGGAGACGTGGTGAATAAACCCGTTGGGACGGTTCTGTTTTATTCTGGGCTGAAGGAACAATCAAACAGAAGCCTCCATTCGGCTCAGAACCAATTTGACTCCGTTCCTTTTCTTCTAGGGAAGCATTGGCGTTCCCGGTTTTCCTGGTTTGGAAGGAATCCCGGTAAGAAGCCCCGCCCACTCCAACATCACCGCCACTCTGATTGGCCCAGATGTGATAAGGTCAAAGTTCAAACTGTGAGCCTGTGTTTGTATGTTCAGGGTCACCCGGGTCCGGCTGGAGGTCCTGGTTTTCCGGGTCTGGACGGGTGTAACGGGACCAGAGGAGAGAGAGGAGACCCTGGACTTCCAGGAGAAACCGGACCCGACGGAGAACCGGTCAGAGCCGCCAATCGATCAATAACTGGAACCGATCATTTACAGAGCAGTAGTATACCCAATGTGATGTGATCAATGTGGTAAAATACTTTTATTCTGAAGGGTTCTGAAGGACTGAAAGGGTTCCCAGGAGATCCAGCCGTCGACTTTTTACAGTACCCAGGAGTACCTGTGAGTACACGTATACTCTGTGTGTACTGTGAATGCACTGTTGGTTTAGATTATTGATTATTCAAATAAAATAGCTGCAGACTAAACTATCAGGATCACTTTGGTGGATGAAGATACTTTACTTTAACACGGCAGCAACTAATGATTATTTTGAGAATCGAAAAATTATTTGATTAAAAGTACTATATGTACCTCTAAGGTGTAGTACAGTAAAAAGTACTAAATGTACCTCTGAGGTGTAGTACAGTAAAAAGTACTCTGAGGTATAGTGCAGTAAAAAGTACTATATTTACCTCTGAGATGTACATCAGTACTGAACTTAAATGTATTACAAGTACTTGTATGTCTAAAAGTATGTTTTAGACATCTGATTCTGTTGATGTATTTGTGATACTTCTCTCTGTCACAGAGTACACTAACAACATAGTATTTGTACATTGTTCATGTTTCTCAGGGAGACGTTGGTTCCGCTGGACCTCCGGGTCGTCAGGTGAGAACGTGTTGTACTCCTTTATGCCTTTAGTTTATATGCTTAACTTAGTAAGAAGTTTCAAGTATTTACTTCATTTCTTCTTTTTATTTAAAACCCATTAAATGAGCAATTCTTCTGCTTTGTGAGGACTTATACTTCTCTGTGTACTGAGAGGAGGTTTTGTCCGCAGGGGGAACCAGGTCTCCCCGGGCCGGTTGGGTTTCGGGGTCCATCGGGACCAGATGGAACCAACGTGAGTCGCGTAGAACACAATCCTAATAAATATGAATACTTTAAATCATTATTTCTTTATTAATATGGAGATACTGTAAACAGTGCGTTTATGAAGGCTGGGCTCAGTGGTGCACGTTTGTCTCTACAGGGTTACCCGGGTCGGCCTGGCTCCAGGGGTCCACCTGTAAGTAATATAAGTAATTTACTCTTACCGCATCTTTATTTTACTTCTATTTTATGCCACTTCATAGTTCTACTCTACTACATCAAGTACATCATTATATATTATATGCATTTAGTTATTAAATGAAAGAAATGATTAATGAATTGCAAAAAGTAGCATAGCATACATAAATAAATATTATATATAGTGAGTACTGATAATCACATTACTGATTCAGTAATGGTGCTTTGCTCATAATACTCTTTCTGACAGAGTTTCTTGGTTATTGATCATCAATAATGTTTATAATGTCTTTGTATTCATATTTGTCTGTGTTTCAGGGAGAAAGAGGTCGTTCTCTGCCTGGACAGAAAGGAGACGAGGTACAAATACTCACATATTTCTGGATGTTAACTTCGTCAGCACTGTGGTGGTAGTATCTTTAACTGTGGTAGTATTGTGATACTCAGTTGTACTCTGGTAATATCGTAGAACCGTGTGGTAGTATTGCAGTACTGTGTATTTTCTACAGGGGTATCAGGGTCTCCAGGGGCAACCAGGTCCATTTGAGTACGTCGACCCTCCAGAAGACCGGTACCTCAAAGGAGATAAGGTGGGCGTGACCTACTCCGATCACCACCAATCAGATTACAGCATTATGCTGTTCTACTGGGGTTCTAATGTCCTGGGACTCTTATAACACTACAGAAATTATGTTTGTATGTATTGTGGTTCTCCTCAGGTGGTACTGTTCACTGATTTGCTTAAGTTCTGGTTCCACTGTTGCTAAACTTGTTTTTTGGGGTTCGTCAGGGTTCTCAGGGGCCTAAAGGAGTCTGTGGAAGGCAAGGAATGTCGGTAAGTTCAGTCATCTGACAAAGCTCTGGGACATCTGGCCAAAGGAGCATTGGGTTCCTCTGAACACAGGGTTCTACTGGAAAGAAGATTCTCCTGAACACAGGATAAGATGAAGTTGTTATCGAAGAACATCTTTCATTGCCATTCACTTTTTTAATCGCATATTTATTGACTTTGAAGGCAATGATCTTTTTGGTTTAAGGGTTTGGACGGTCTCACCGGGATCAAAGGGGAGAAAGGGATTGTGGGATTTCCAGGTTCCAGGGTGAGTAACAATCTGATTGATTGGTATAGATCAGTATTGGAAGACAAAAGTGAGGACCATTCAGATCAATAATGGAACACTTGTGCGCCCCAGGGGTTTTCAGGTAACCCTGGTCGTCCCGGAGAAAGAGGATTCAAGGTGAGCTAACAGCAGTAATCTCAAAGCTGCTCTTCTAATAACTTCGTACTGATTATCCGACTTACTGGTTGTTTTTTCGACCCGTCGAGATGATCTGAAACAGGCTTTTTAATTTCATTTCAGGGGATTCAAGGGAGTCCGGGTCTTCCGGGTCTGATTGGTCGAGATGGTCCAAAGGTCAGTTTTCCGGCTCTTGATGTATCTCTGAGGAACAATCACATGCAGGGAGGGAATTGTCTCCTCTCATTAATGGCTTTAAGGCATACGGATTCGATATCACAGCATCAGTTTACATCGATACCAAATCCATGCATCCATCCATATTCCTCCGCTTCTCTGAGGTCGGGTCGCGTTAGCAGCAGGCCTAGCAGGTTTCCCAAGGGTATCCAAGACATGCAGCTGCAGATCAGATGACGCGATTACAGTTGATCATTGATCTCCGGCCTAAGGTGCTCTGGTACCAGATACACTTTTGAGTAGTGGGGCGGCCCTTTCGGTCAACGGGGAAACTCCAACATGGCGGCGCTCAGATGGGGGCCGTTGAGTATCCCCGATCCCGCCCAGCGCTTCTCCCCTTGTGGGTCAGCCCTACTCCAGGAATTTTGAAATTGAATAATTAACGCATCATCCTTAAAGTCTTTGATTAGATCAAAGAACAAGGCAGTCCATGCATCATGTTCCTGATATAGTTAATTAATGAATCTCTGTGTTCCAAGGGCATGCTGGGAAATCCAGGTCCCAAAGGCCTCCCCAGGGACGTGGACGTAACACACTCAGGTACAGATTATTACATTCAATGAGCTGGATGACATCATCACTGTGGTCTGATGTCAGCTGAACTCCTCCTGTCTCACAGGTGACATCGGAGATCCCGGGGCCCCCGGACCAAGGGGCCCTCCAGGAGACATCGGACCAATAGGAATCCAGGGCCGCACCGGAGCCCGTGGCAGGTCCATACCCGGTCAGTGGCGGTCACGGCTCTGCCCACGACTGAGGTGGCGTGCCGGTGAATAACGTGTGTTGTTCTTCTTTAGGTCCGGCGGGCGCCGTGGGTCCGAGGGGAGCTCCAGGATGCAAAGGGGACAAAGGAGATCCGGGTCAGGTGTACCAATGCGTACCCACGCCTGGAGAACCTGGAAAACCGGGTTTTTCTGGCATAAAAGGAATGAAAGGACAACAGGGGTTTCCAGGTACTCAAGGAACGCAATGTAGCGTCATCATCTGAATTTCATCACATAACTTTTTATTTTTGTTCCTCAGGTACTTACTGTGTGCCCGGGACCCTGGGAGAATCTGGGGATCCAGGTGATCAGGGTCCAAAGGGGGCCCAAGGGTTTCCAGGAATCAAAGGTCAGTTTGATTGTCCTTGACACGAGGTTCAATAGAAAGATCAGAGGCTCCGGGATGTTTCCTTGAGGAAATGCCGCATGCTTTTAATCTGCTTGTGTTCCAGGTAGCCACGGCGACTGTTCTTGTGGTCCACCAGACAAACTGATGGGCCCTCCCGGCAGAGTGGGTGACCCCGGGTCTTCAGGGTTTCCTGGACCTCCGGGGGCCCCGGGGCTGAGAGGAGACAATGGTTTTCCCGGAGACACGGGAGAAAGTGGACCGCAGGTTAGTCCCCTGGGAAACAGCCGGACCTGAAGAGGAACCATTGAGAACGTTATTTACCGTCACGCCACCTGGGGTCAGAAGTTGTTGGGTGTAATTCACTGGATGGCTGTTTTGTTTGCAGGGTCTGGGTGGATATCCAGGTGTCAACGGGTTCAAAGGTCAAAAGGGGGATTTCAGTGTGGTGGATTTTAAAGGTGAGGTAGAACAAATAGAAACCTACTCACAACACAACATGATGATGTCCCATCCCCTGATTGGACTTATGTCTCCAGGTGAGAAAGGAAACCGGGGCCAGTCGGGACCTGTAGGCCAACAGGGGTTTTTAGGGAGAAGAGGACTTGACGGGCCCCAGGGGACCCCAGGAGACCCCGGCCCTGAGGTCAGTCAGGGTGACTTTGTACACCTTTGAAAACCAATGAGACTTTAATATAGATAATTGTCATGGTAATTTACACTGCAGCCACTTGACTCTGAATATGTTACTGCTGATGATGTCACGGCTGATGATGTCACTGCGGCTGATGTCACGGCTCTTCTGCCAGCCGTCTTTAAATCTTGTCTTTGTTTCTTTTCAGGGAGAAAGTCATGTGAGTTCTCCTGGAGATAGAGGCCTCCCTGGACTTCGAGGGCCAAAGGGCTTGTCAGGAGCTTCTGGGCCCCCGGGTCAGGGTATAGTTGGAGCATTAGGACAGCGTGGGGGCCCCGGGGACCCGGGACCAACTGGCTTCCCAGGGGCCCCAGGACCGAAGGGGGTAAGAGGTAAAGATAAATTTGAATTTGAACTTGGATGTAAGACTGCAAATTCTAAGAAGCCAAAAATCTAACTCTGACTCTTCGTCACGTCGGACTTGACTCCTTCCCTTCTTTGACTACACTTCATTTGCAGGGGACAATCTGCCCTGTGTGCCCAGAAACCCCGGCCCCCCGGGAGAGAAAGGAGACACTGGAGATGAAGGTATACACCATCTAAAACACCTGTCACCTGCTCACCTGTCTGCCTAACTCCCTGTTTACCTGTTTACCTGTCGGTCTGACCTGTTGCTCACTTGTCCAGGTTACAGAGGGCTGCCAGGTCCTCCAGGGTTTCGTGGCCTCAGTGGACCTGATGGACTTAAAGGTAACAGAGGTCAGCCTGGACTGCCTGGACCACGTGGACGCGAAGGTACCAGAGCGCACCTGCATTAAACCAACATCTCTACCACACCTGTACCATACCAGTGTCACGCAAACATTTCACCCCCCCGAACATGTGTACCACACCTGTATCAAGCTTGTACCACATGTTTACCCAACTGAACCACCCTGCGACCTTTCCCACACCAACTCTGGTACCACACTTGTTCTTTACATTGTCCCTGAATTTCCCTCCTGCAGGACCTCAAGGTTTTGTTGGTGACACCGGAGAAGAAGGACGTGAAGGCATCAGCTTTAGTGGAGATCCAGGTGGGCACACCTGACTGTCTGTGATGTGACTCACACTTTTTGAGAGCTCCAGAGAACTACTTCATAATGAGTTATGTTTACCAGGTGTTCCGGGGCTCCCCGGCTCTTCTGGACTCAGAGGCCCAGCGGGTGACTCTGCTGTTGGGCCCTCAGGACCCATTGGCTTTCCAGGACGACCGGGCCCTCAAGGACCTAAAGGGGTCCCCGGCCCCCCAGGGATCAACGGACTGGAAGGTGGAGTACTGGACCTGATAATCAATAAATTAATGAATGACAAAAACAATTCAAATGTAAAACTAAACGTTGAGAATGTTTCCTGTGTTTCTGCAGGACTCCCCGGTCTGGCAGGGGCCGCCGGTGTCAAGGGCCAGAGAGGACAGGATGGGGCACCGGGTATAACCGGCCCTCAGGGGCTCACATACAACTCCTGTGATGCAGGGAAGCCTGGTTCCAGGGGCCTTTTAGGCCCTCTAGGACCTGTAGGACCTCCAGGTAAAACTTCACTTACTACCTACTACACTTTACTTTAATTACTTCACTTTATTTAGCTTTATTTTCCTTTTTTACTTCCCCATACTGAACGTTATCATATGTGTGTTCAGGTTTCTATGGGGAGAAGGGGGAGATTGGCGAGGGGGGTCCTCCGGGTTTTGGCCCTCAAGGCCCTCCAGGTTCACCGGGTTCTCCGGGTTTGCCTGGTTACCTGGGGCCACAGGGCTCACCGGGTCCTGATGGAGACTCTGGACTGCCTGGGCTGGACGGTACGAAAGGTGAGATGCTACACACCAGCACACATGAGTTTAAATTTATCCCAATAATGCACAGAAATACTGACTGTTTGTGTCAGGTCTGACAGGGCTGGTGGGCCATGACGGAGGCCCGGGGGGCTCTGGACGGACCGGGATCCTCGGAGCTCCGGGAAGGATTGGGGAGAGAGGGTTCAATGGACGAGACGGAGGTCCCGGATGTGAGGGCCGGAAGGGAGAGAAGGGTACTACTCAGAATCATTATTGTACCACTATAGTACTTCTACTGTACTGTGATAAACCACCAGTGTAAACCTACAGAATGACTGCCCTACGTGTCTCTGCCGCAGGCTGTGAAGGGGTCCCGGGGCCACCGGGAGAGACCAAGGTGGTCCAAATCAAGGGAGGGAGAGGAAAACAAGGAACGTCTGGCATCAATGGCTTTCCTGGAGCTCGAGGTCAGAGCTGTAGAGACTGTTGCCAGGTTGTCACACAGGTCATAGTAGGGTCACAACCTTTCTAGATCAGAGGTCCGATGCTGCAGTCAAGTTTTCAACCAGGGAACAGGAAGTGACCATATTAGGACTGAGGAGGATGTTGAGACGCCGTATACTAACAACCCTAAAGTATCCCCTGCTTTATGGGGCCTGTCAATCAGTGTGTAGCCCCGTCCGCTTTATGTTTGACTCTAAATTGACCGTAATTTACTAAATGAACAACAATGAACAACAATGAACTAGAGACTGAGACCATAAACTCATATTTACAATTGTTACTGAGGGAATAAATCAAGAGAGAAGTAGAGTCATTTTCTCATAGACATCTATGGGACCAGAGGAGAGATTTGTTTAAAAGCAATACCAGCAGAACTGTGGCCAAATTGAAATGCTGACCGCATGGATTTTACCAAGATGTTGTACGTGTCTCTGACAAAGTTATATAACCAGATCCTAAATGTTCTAACATTACATTCACTCTCTGCAGGAAGTAAAGGTGTGCGAGGAGCTGCTGGTAAGCCGGGTTTTGGGGGCATTAACGGACCCTCGGGCATCGTAGGACTCCCAGGACCCGATGGTCCGTTCGGACCACCAGGATCTCCAGGACCACCCGGACGCAATGGTCCACCTGGATTCATCGGCTTCCCAGGAGAAACCGGAGATCCGGTAAGAGAACCAGAGGATGAGGTTTAAACATGAGAACCAAAGAACCCAAACCTGTTTACTGGTGTTTTGTAAATATTCAGAGATTTATATGGATGTATTTCTGTTGTAGGGTGACCTGGGACGTCCGGGGAAAAAAGGAGAATCTGGTCACCAAGGATGTCCTGGACCTAAAGGTATCCACCGAGCACCAACTCTTACTTTAGCTTTTCTTTAGTGTAGTTTACTGCGTATTACTTTACTTCCTTCACTTTTATTAACTTTACTTTGGTACTAACCCCCCCCCCCCCCCCCAACGTACCGTTTCTTTTACTTTACTATTTTTCCTTTGCTTATTATATTTGATTATTTACCTTTCAGGTGATAAAGGAGAGTCCATCAGTAGTATCGGTCCACCTGGAGACAAAGGGCCTCCTGGAGACAAAGGGCCCTTAGGTGATGATCTGGTTCTGGTTCAGCTGCAGTGACTAAGAAAATAAAGATAATGAGCAGCATGGTTTTATTGTTTCAGAAACTATTAATATAAAATGAGTTGAAGGTAGAGGAACTTGTTTGTTGATTATTTGTTGATGATCAGCAGGTGAGTTTTAGACGAATCCGCTGTTTTTCTCTCTTAGGATCTCCTGGACCTCCAGGAGATCCAGGTAGAGTCGGTTTCATTGGGTCTCCGGGGCCGAGAGGGTGCAAAGGAGATCCAGGGGATCAAGGGGAACTGGGCCCAACAGGTACACAACTTCTCCACTACAGTCACCTGACCTCACTTTAGGCTATAAAAGAACTCAATGGAGGTCACGTTACAAAATGTCCACCACTAAGCAAAACGAGGACTGTCTGACTCAGTCTTTCTCTTTTTTCGTCTGTCTGCTTTATTCCAGGTGTAATGGGCCCCACTGGTCCCAGAGGCCGTTCAGGTTTTCCAGGTCTACCTGGTAAAGTCGGTGCTGATGGTCTTCCTGGACCTCCAGGCTTCCATGGTCTCCCAGGTTGGAACTGTAACCCCTAAGGGCTGTGGTGTCACACATGTTACATCATTAACACATCATACAGCCAGATCTCATTGAGATCACAGTAGAAAATTCTGTTTGGTGACCTAACTCCTCCTCTTCCCTACTAGCTAAAGTTGTCTTTCAAAATTAGATGTGAAATTTAAAAACATTTGATTTTCACATTTTTTATGTTTATCTACCTCACATATCTCAGACCATGTGAGTTTGATTTTGTCAAAAGATGACATGGTTTTTTTGCGTCAGGTCCTCCCGGACCGCTCGGTCTCCATGGACTTGACGGACTGAAAGGAGTAAAGGGGGACATGGGGACCAGAGGTACACATCTCTTATATGTTGAAACAACGGCTCCATCTCTCCATGTGTGCTAGTGTCATGTGACCAAAGTGGAACTGAAATTAACTGACGGTTCCGACAATAGATCACAAGCTTCAGGCTTTAAATATGATTATTTGCATTGTGAGTAAAAGACGTAATGCCTGCTGGGAAAAAGGAAACAGGCGAGCATAGCCAATGTGTTCATTTGGCCCAAACGCACCAGATTTTTAGGGGTTGAAAGAATTATTTATTATTGGTAACTTCCACACAGAGATAGAACTTCTGAATTCAAAGTTCTTGATTGTTGAGGTGGGATGAGATTTGGACAAAACTTTTTTGAGTTTCTGAAATCTACTGAAACTATTCAACTAATCTATTGAATCAGGGTTAGTTTGCTGTCTCTATAACTGACTAATAACAATCTGAATAATCTATTCATCCTTCCATGTCTGGGCTTTTATTTAAAGGTTTTTTTAAAGCAACTCTTAAGAATCAATAAAGGTTTACGAATCCTATTTGTCTGAAACTTCCGGAGGCTTTTGTTTTGTCATCGCCACGGTAACGTCCGTCTGTCCTTCAGGTCTGGGTGAAGCGGGCCCTCCTGGTTTTATTGGTCTTCCGGGGGAAAAAGGTCCTCCTGGTCCACCGGGATACAGTGGTTCATCCTCACCAGGCCCACCAGGACCAAAGGGCCCCTTAGGACCTACAGGTCTGTAGTAGGGGGATTTCTCATCAGGGGTCGATATTTGACGGGTTGACTGATCGGTCTTAAACGTGTTGCAGGGCCGCCTGGGAATATAGGACCTCCGGGTAAATCCGGACCGGACTGCAACGTTCTGATCCCGGGGCCTCGTGGAGATCCTGGTCCTCTTGGAGAAGACGGAGAGCCAGGTGAGACTTTAACCTTTGGCTTCAATGATCCAGCGTTTGTGACGATGACGATGACGTTTGTCTAAGGTCTAAATTCGGAGTTTCCGACTCGGCTCTTTACTCACCGAGACGGTTGGGTGTCAATCTCCTGTTCCATCCTACCCTTCTGAGCAAGAGCCCGAGATACTTAAACTCCTTCACTTGCAGTAGATGTCCATGAAAGTCAGAAACAGGAGTAGTGATAAAGGGCAGCACCCACCTGGAACACTTACATACTCCTGCAACTCCCCTCCTGCAACCCGTCAAGGGACTCCTCTAGAAGGTTGAGTATTGTGATATATGGATTGTTTGAGCTCACTCTTTGGTCCACCTTTTTTGTTGTTTTTTTAAATGGAAACCACCAGCTTTGTCTGCCAGTCCATTGACACTATTCCAGACCATCTGACATCACAAAGGTGTGACAGCTAAAACACCCTAACAATGTCCAGCATCTTCAACAACCTAGGCCATCAGATGGTTTTTCCGAACCTCCTTAAGACCAACCCAAACTCTAAACATTCCACAGTTAAATTAATAAACATTATGCACAGTCTGACTTTGACTTTAGCCAGAAGGATTTTGATGTGTATGTCAAATGAGAGAGATGAGTCCAACCAGAAGCCAAGGTATTTGTAGGAGCTGACGAACTTCAGGTGATGATTCAACTTCAGCAGATTAATCACTCTTGATGAACTTCAACATTTGTTTGGTCTTCCAGGGTGTGTCGGTGAAATTGGTGATCCAGGTCAGAACACTCCGCTATCTGGTGACGTCGGGGACAACGGATACCTGGGATGCGAGGGGCCTGGAGGCCCACAGGGACTTCAGGGGCCAAGAGGACTGCCAGGACAGCCCGGAGGTCCAGGAGAGAAAGGTCAGACTTCTTCTTTCCATCTTTGAAGGTGATGAATAGAAAATCCAGAGTAAATTTGTTTTCTCCACATGGCTCTCAACGTGGCTCGGTTGAGTTGGCAGCTCTCGTGTAATAGTGCTTACAATGTTGATCTGTAAAACTGTTTTAATGTTAAGAAGAGACTAAGTTCAAAGAAAGACAGGGGGTTAGAGAGAACTGATATCGGAACTTTAGAACGGACTAACCAATAAACCGGTTAAGTCCTATAGTCACACCTGTGTGGGTCCTCAGGTACGCGGGGGTCCACTGGTCTGATGGGAATCTCTGGGCCTCAGGGTCCTAAAGGCTGTACTGGACCTGGTGGAACTACTGGACCAAAGGGGCCAACCGGATTGGTGGGTCCAAAGGGGGAGATGGGACGAGTCTTGTCCTGTTTCCCTCAGTCCCCAGCGCCGCCGGGGCCACCCGGCCCTCCAGGCCCAGACGGGAATGTTGGCATAGAGGGAGTGTTCGGCCAAATCGGACCCAAAGGTTGGTGTTCCAGGTTATAGTATTTGTTTCTCACTTCTGCTCAGAAGAACTGGTTTGAACAAAGTGGCCGCAATAAAACCAAATCCAGAACCACTTCAGATTAACTCAAGGAGAGACCAACCAAAAAGTCCCTAAGTATCTTCTGATGTTTAACCTCAACCATCGGGTTCCTTCTCTCTGCTGCTGACCATGAAGTTTGTTGATAATGCATTTCAGGTCAGAACGGGGACTTCGGATCTGAAGGACTGATAGGCATTAAAGGGGTCCCCGGTATAGATGGTGGACGAGGAGGCCCGGGCCGGCCGGGGGAAGACGGAGTCCTTGGAGCCAAAGGTGAGACCTGTTCTTGACTACTTCTCTGTATTTGAGTGTCGGTCCTTGTGGATTTGTTGGTGTTAGTTCCTGCGGTCTCTGTCTCTTAGGTTATTCTGGTCGAATGGGGGACCCTGGGCTGCCTGGACCCATCAAGAACCTGAACTCGGGCTTCTTGCTGGTGTTGCACAGCCAATCAAATGTAATTCCCTCCTGTCCAGTAGACATGAGGGTTCTGTGGGACGGATACAGTCTGCTGTACCTGGAAGGTCAGGAGAAAGCTCACACTCAGGACCTGGGTATGTAAATACATATATATTTACATATATAGCTATATATATTTATATTATACACACACATCTATTCCATGTGTCTCACCTGTTCCCAGGTCAGGCAGGTTCTTGCATGCGGGTCTTCTCCACCATGCCGTTCTCCTCCTGCAACATGGGAACCTGCTCCTACGCAAGTCGCAACGACAAATCCTATTGGCTGTCCACAACGGCGGCCGTCCCCAGCCTGCCAGTGGGCGGAGCCTCCATCAAGGAGCACATCAGCCGCTGTGTAGTGTGCGAAGCCCCCTCCTCACCGGTCACTCTGCACAGCCAGACCTCAGACCAGCCAGACTGCCCCCCCCACTGGAGGAGCCTGTGGACCGGATATTCTTTCCTAATGGTGGGTACAAATACTACTATAATACTGCGGTGCCAGTACTATTGCTGCAGTACTACGGCTGCTGATGCTGCTACTGGGTATACTAGTACTACTTCTTCTGCTACCACAGTACTTCTACTGCTCCTAGTGACTTATATTAGTCACTAGGAGCAGTAGTATATTAGTTATACTACTTATATATATATAATGTCCTATGCATAATCTTGTGTTTATTTACACTGCTTGGTAGTATTTGATAAATCTAACAGATGACAATGACTACAATGACAATGAGGATAATGATGAAAATGATGATAATCTTTAGATGTGGTTGAAGAGTGTGGGAAAACCTGCAAAATCTACAGTTTATGAAATACTTGTTTCTCCCCACTGTACATAAAGAGAATATGTACAGCATGAAATATACATGGAGAATGATAGTGATGATAATGTGTTGATGATGATGTCATTTCCTGTGTGTGTTGCAGCACACAGGAGCCGGCGATGAGGGCGGCGGCCAGTCTCTGACATCATCAGGAAGCTGCCTGACGGACTTCCGGGCCCAGCCCTTCGTGGAGTGTCAAGGCCCTCGAGGAACCTGCCACTACTTCGCCAACATCTACAGCTTCTGGCTCACCAGGGTGGAGGCCACCGCCTCGGCCTACGAGCAGGGCTCCTCCACCACGCTGATGGAGGGCTGGCAGCAGAGGGAGAGCATCGGGAGGTGCACAGTCTGCATGAGGAAGTAAGGTGGAGGAGCACCACCTCCTCTTCCCCTCCACCTCTTCCACTTCGTCCTTCTCCACCTCTTTACTCAAAACTTAGACCCTTCTTCCACCTACGCCTGCTCTACCAGCTCCACTTCCTCCTCGTCTTCCACCTCCTCCTCCTCACTTCCTGCAGTGTTTGCAGAGTCTGACTGGACCGAGAAGAAGAGACTTGTTGGTTTGTCTCTCTGATGAGATGTTAAAGGTCAGGCAATCAATCAATCAATCAATCAATCAATCAATGTGATTACATTCTAATACTAAACATTTCACACACAAAATAAAAAAACTATCCATTTTGTTTGCTCATTAAACCAGATTGGTTTTATCTGGATGACATTTATTTTGAAAATAATGTGATGGACCAGCTGATTGGTTAGTGGCGTTAAGCCCCGCCTGCCGGTGTGAAAACTACTTCCGTTTGGGCGGCCGAGTGGAAGCTGTAAATATTGTTGACATTAAACCTTGAATGATGTTTTTGTTCCAGTTTTCTTCAAAGTTCAGAGTTTCTCGTTCTTTATTCATCACGTGGCTCAATGAGTTTGATCATTTTCAGGATGAGATGACGTAGATCAGGCTTCACGTCTCCGAAGCAGCTTGGTCTAAATCACCATAGCAACACATGGAGCAACTTGAACCTGATGATGGAACATCTACTGTCATACTGTCCTTCATACTGTCCCTCACACTGTCTCTCACACTGTCCTTCACACTGTCCCTCATACAGTTTCTTATAGTGTCTCTCACACTGTCTCTCACACTGTCCTTCACACAGTCTCTCACACAGTTTCTCACACTGTCCCTCACACTGTCTCTCACACTGTCCTTCACACTGTCCCTCATACAGTTTCTTATAGTGTCTCTCACACTGTCTCTCACACTGTCCTTCACACAGTCTCTCACACAGTTTCTCACACTGTCCTTCACACTGTCTCTCACACTGTCCCTCACACAGTTTCTCATAGTGTCTCTCATAACTATCAGTTAGACTCTTTGGGCTCGTTTCTCACACATTTAACCTGTCTGTGATACTTTGGCTTGTAGCCTGCAGGTGGCGCTGTCACTTTTTACCTCGATTGTTTGATTTATTTTATTTTCTATCGCAAATTTGCCTCACAGGGCTTTACAGTCATGTGACCTCCTCTGTCCAGAAACCTCATGAAATGAAAGGGCATTATTTCTGGAGAATAAAGGGAACCTTTAGAGGGACAGGATGGACAGAATGAACAATACGATCAATTGATCCGACAGAAATGATTCAAATACACTTATGATCTCCTCGTAACCATCATCGTCTCCTCGCCTTCCTTCCCGTCTATTTGTGCTGTTGGAGAATCCTGACTCCTCCGCCTTAGTAGTGATGGGGATTTGGGGGATTTTACTAGACGGAGCCCAAACCGACACAACAATAATTGAAATGCCAAAGCAAAATGTTTTCTTCAAATTGAACAATTGATGAACTGTTTAAACAATACTGTAAATATAAATAAATAAAAAACACTTGGCTTCAAACTTTTTAACTTCAAACTCACACTTGATCCTCATGTTGACCTCCTCTATCACCTACTGTGTAGTCAGTACGGATGATATTGGTCCTTTGGTACCTTTGGTATGTTTCAGCTCAGTTGGTCCTTTGTCTCCTTCAGTGCAGACCACGGGGTGTACGGTCCGGGGGCCCCTGTCGGGCCCTTTTCCCTCCTGCCGGTGGACTTTTGTTCTTGTACTGACCGCGTTAAGCGTGTTCCGGTCATGAAAGGTGTTGCTCCAGCGGGGGTCCATGGGTGGGACCCTCCTCTACCGCTCCAGCAGCTCTGGGGCTGCACCTCATCTGACTTTGACCTCAGATCAGACAAGCTGACCCTCTGAATTCCAGCCTCTTACTGAGTGCAGGAAAGGAGACTAACAGGGTTTCAGTGGTGGAAACGCTCAGCCTGCACATCAGATCCAGGCAGAGCCCACAGACGGCAGGAGGCCGTAAAACAGCCCCAAGTGGTTGGTAACCTCCATCTGAGGCTCAATACTAGACCCTCTATGGCAGACTGTAACCTGCAGGCAACACAATACTTTGTTGGACCTTACACTGACCTACCTGTTGACCTACCTGTAATTGAAAATAATGTGTATAATGTCAGCAGACATGTTTGTGTCCAATCAAATGAGGGCCCAACGTGGGTGAGAGCTTTTCTCTTTGGGTGAATTATTCTTTTATGGCTGCCAAGCTGCATGTGAAAATCCACAAATCAAAAGAGACAAAAGTAACTGAAATATATTCATTCAAAAAATGTTTTTGTGTGCATGAGTATGTAAATAAGTATATTTGATAGTTTAAATACTTCATTTGTTGTTATTTCTTTATTAAAACTGGGGTTTTTGGTTAGTTGCCACAAGGCAACACCGCAGGTCAAAGTCCATGTTTTTGTACCAACTACTGATGTTGAATGGGGATGGAAACAGGAACATTTAATGAGCCTGAGGTTTAGAAATCAAGCTGTTGGGGCTGATCCATCTGACAGGGAGGACAGTGACAACGAGGACAAAAAGATTGGATCCCTGCAACAGGTCTGCCAGACAGGAGATCAGGGGTCAGTCAGGGGTCAGTCAGTAGAACAATGTGTGTCACTCATTCATTCATAATCATTCATTTTGAATATGACATTCATATTTGTACCTTCTTGGGATAACGCATGTCTGATGTCAGTGAGTCTGTGGATCGAGATGAGGATGCAGACGTAGTAGAGGTCGAACACCCCACAATACATTCTGTGCTCTCCCATTTCTAATGATGTCATGTCCCCCCCCCCATCAGTATTTGAGACATTCTTCATGTTATTGTAGGCCAGGTGATGCCATAAAATGTGACACAAACAACACCTTTAAGTTGACATGTTTTGTATGTGGATTTTGTACAAACAGTGTTGGTAATTTTATTTCTTTGTTTAATCTTTTTGTATTTATGTTTGGATCCATTTGTGGTGAATGTCCTCAAAATGAACTACTTTCTAAATGCTTACATTGCTTGTTTGACTTATTTCACTTATTATATTTACAAGTTGCCCTGAGGCAACAGACCTAAATCAAGTTAGGGGGTGGGGGCAAATAATATGGTTTTACCCCCAAAATAAAGTCATGCCAATGAAGGAAAATTAAAAAGAACTATGAAGAGCGAGTTCAGCAGGGCGTAAAACCGGCCCTGCCCCCGGGGCACGGTCCTCGGAGCGACCCAACCTGGTTGCATCGCCACGCCGTGGATTCACTCACTGCAGTGGAAGGAGTCACACGAGTCACAGGGTGCAACAAAGCCCTGTAGAAATAGAAGTGAAGGCTGACGTCCCGGCCCTTTGGGGTCGGACCCACCATTGACTCGTGCTGTAGGAGCCAGTAACAAGGAAACAAACAAACAAGGTGTGTGTGTGTGGAATGTAGCCCATTCATTCAAATATTAACTGTTTAATTGTTGTTACTGTATCTGACCTCCTCTTACTTAATGTAACCATTATGAAGCTAATGTGATGTAATACAACAGCCCTGAACACCTGAGTAACATTTTATGTGTTTCCTCCATATATGAATAAAAATGAGTAAAGGAACCCTCTCACTACCACACTATCAATCAATGAATCACATTGATTTCATTCTTCAGATTTTAGTGCAAAGGTTAGCAGTTTATTGAGATTGACATATTAGACTAAATATTTTCAAAATCCTTTTGGGTGAAAGAAAAGGAATGAATGTTAAAATCATCCTGAAAATAGAAGCCATTACTAAAAACCTGATTGTATATTTGTAGTAAATCTATAAAGAAACGTGACAATAACAAATAGACAAATTGGTAAAAATGGTAAAATATTGATTTACAACAAATATGGCATTTGAAAGTAAAACATGTTTTCTTTGACTCTACTTTATTTTGAAAGTCATCTTTGACTCTACTTTATTTTGAAAGTCATGGACGGAAGCGGTTATTTGTTGTGTTTGGAAGGTAAACGTTTTATGGCGTCAGTCCCGGGGTGCAGTGTCCTTCTCGGTCCTCAGAGTGTCGCTGTTTTCCTCCGCTCGACCCTGCGGAGGCTACGCGTTGACCCGGTACTGAACGACATGCCGGGGTCGGTGGACCCGGGTCACCGGGCTCCACTATGGCGTGGAGGAGCTGCGCGGTTCTGCTCAGGCTGAGCGGGGAACATGTTCTACGGAGCTCCGCGAGGGGAGGCAGGTCAGTCAGACCCCCTGGAGGAGGACGGCCGGGTCCGGCTGGGTCCGGCTAACAGCTGGACAGTCCCGCAGCTTTTTGGAGCTAACGTTAGCTCCGTTCGCTCAAGGGCAGCTAACGGGAAGTTAGCCTTCTAATGCTAGTTGTTTAGCCGGCTAATGTTAGCTGGGTAGCTAACTGAGCAGTTTGTCTGGCTATGCTGTTTTTATAATACTGGTGTAATTCATCATTCTGATATACTTGCAATGAAAGTCGCTAAATGACATTTGAGCCATAAAGTAGTGTAGCCTCTTCCCGCCTGAGGCTTCCATGTCACCGTCAGCTGTCATTCGTGTTTTTAGCTCGGGGGCGATCGCTGTAAAAGGAGATTAATGTCGATCTCTTAGCTAACCAGGAACCGACTTCTGGTGCTAGGCTAACGAAGGGACGTCTCCGTGCTGTTTGTCCGTTGCATAGCAACCAGCCTACTGAACCGTCTGGTGCTGAAAGGCATAATGCCGCTGGTAGCAATACGGTACTCCAGGCTGTACATTGATAATGCAAATATTTTACTCAATAATCATGTACATGTACTATGTTTGTACTGTGTAAACACCAATAAGGTGGCCTCACGGCACGCAGCAGAGATGCGGCTTCAGGAAAGTTGCCAAGAAACCAGAATTGAAGAAGGCGGAGGAGGAGCTGGGCCCCCCCCATGCAGAGTCCTCGGAGGTCGCCCCCCAACGTCGGACCCCTGCCCCCCAGGTGGAGCACCGGGCTCCGCAGACACCCCACCGGGCCTTTGGCCGGCTCGTCCGACCGCTGGTCTTCACTGTGGGGGTAAGTTGTTGGGAGTGATGTCATCGGTGATGTCATCACGACAGATGCTTACCCCATGTCAGTTCACAGGCTGCTCCTTTGGCTCGGCAGCCATCTGGCAGTACGAGTCGCTCAAGTCCCGAGTCCAGAGCTACTTCAACGAGATCAGGGCCGATTGGCTGGAAAAGCTGAGGCCTCAGAAGCGAGGGGATGTCCGCAAAGAGGTGAGGGGGGGGGGGGGGGGGGGGGGCGTGTGTGTACAGGAGTCTATGTTGTCTGTGGGAAGTCTGTCTGTCTTTGACCAACTGAAGGTTTTGATTAACGGACCTTGTTCCGGCTCACGTCACCGCTCAAGTCCTGCTGATTGTGTTGTTTCAGGTCAACCAATGGTGGAACAGCTTGAGTGAGGGTCAGAGGACGGTCACAGGTGAGACATCCGGACAAACAGCTTCATCTAGTAAACAATTTTAATGATAATAATCTTTAACCTCTCTGCGTTGATGGTCTTTTTTCCCAGGGATCATTGCAGCTAACGCCATCGTGTTCTGCTGCTGGAGAGTTCCGTCCCTGCAGCGCTCCATGATGAAATACTTCACCTCCAACCCAGCCTCCAGTGAGTCAGCCTTACCTGCAGCGCCCCCCCCCGTGACTGTTGTTTATCTCTTTCTGATGGTTGTTTGTTGTTTATCTCTTTCTGATGGTTGTTTGTTGTTTATCTCTTTCTGGTGGTTGTTTGTTGTTTATCTCTTTCTGATGGTTGTTTATCTCTTTCTGGTGGTTGTTTGTGACTGTTGTTTATCTCTTTCTGATGGTTGTTTGTTGTTTATCTCTTTCTGATGGTTGTTTGTGACTGTTGTTTATCTCTTTCTGATGGTTGTTTGTGACTGTTGTTTATCTCTTTCTGATGGTTGTTTGTGACTGTTGTTTATCTCTTTCTGGTGGTTGTTTGTTGTTTATCTCTTTCTGATGGTTGTTTGTGACTGTTGTTTATCTCTTTCTGATGGTTGTTTGTTGTTTATCTCTTTCTGATGGTTGTTTGTGACTGTTGTTTATCTCTTTCTGATGGTTGTTTGTGACTGTTGTTTATCTCTTTCTGATGGTTGTTTGTGACTGTTGTTTATCTCTTTCTGGTGGTTGTTTGTTGTTTATCTCTTTCTGATGGTTGTTTGTGACTGTCTGCTGGTGTCCCTGCAGAGACTCAGTGCTCTCCGATGCTCCTCTCCACCTTCAGCCACTTCTCTTTCCTGCACATGGCTGCCAACATGTACGTCCTGTGGAGCTTCTCCTCCAGCGCTGTTTCCATGCTGGGCAGAGAGCAGTTTATGGCCGTCTACCTGTCTGCAGGTATGAACTGATTATATATATAATTATATTGTTTTTAATCACTTACCGTGTCAGATTGGTGATGTTTACACCGATTGTGTTTTTCAGGTGTTGTTTCTACGTTTTTTAGTTACGCCTGTAAGACGGCCACCGGGAGGTTCGGGCCGTCTCTGGGAGCCGTAAGTAACAAACGGACCGTTGACTGTTCACAACTCGTAGATTGTCACAAAGTAGTTTGATCCAAAATGTGAGTGTTTATCAGCTGTAGTTTCATAGAAGGTTAGATATTGGTGAAAATATATACAAAAGATGTATAAATTATGTCGAAAGAATTCACCTCAAATATTGAAAATGAAACTATCTTCTAAAAAGATAATTTTTAGTTCAACAAGGAAGGTTTTGACGTGTTTCAGTGTTTCAAGAATATCTGAAATCCACTGAAGTGCCTCTGATGTTGCCTCCTACTGGATGGACTGAGAGGGTCTACGTTGTGGTTCTGACCTGCACCCCCACGCGTCTCTGTGTGTCTCCTCAGTCTGGAGCCATCATGACCGTCCTGGCTGCCGTCTGCACCAAGATGCCAGAAGCCAAACTGGCCATCATCTTCCTCCCTATGTTCACCTTCACCGCCGCCAACGTGAGCTCCGCTCCACCTGCTCCACCTGCTCCACCTGTCCCATAGACCCTATTGATCCCCCCCTCTCCATCTGTCTACTTCCTGCAGGCTCTAAAGGCCATCATCGCCATGGATACGGCCGGCGTGGTGCTGGGATGGAAGTTCTTCGACCACGCCGCTCACCTGGGAGGAGCCCTGTTCGGAGTGTGAGTCGTTAACGTCTTCTACAAAGAGAGGATTCGGATTCAAATGTTCTGGGATTTAATTGATGTTGCTGCAGTTGTTTGATTTTCATAAACATTTAGGAACGAGGAGTTAATTTTTATAAAAGGAACCATATTTCTCAATTGATTTGATTCCCTTAAACAGTAAAACCAGTCGGTCTCCTAAAAACACTGAGTGTCAGCAGAGAATTCTTTTCTTTTATCAATGGAGTCAAAGACGAGCTAAAACAAACAAACAAACATCCCTCTGGTCTGTTTACCGTGACCTGGACCGACTTCCCATCATGCTCTCTGTTCCTCTGTCCCCCAGCTGGTACATCCTGTTCGGCCACGAGTTGATCTGGAAGAACCGGGAGCCTTTCGTGAAGCTTTGGCACGACCTGAGGACCGGCGGCTCTGGAGGGGGAGGAGCCGACGGAGGGGGCGCCGTGTAGGCCGCCCAACAGCCGGGGCTGCTGGGAAAAGATGTATAAAATGTACAGAGGCCGCTTGGCTGCACCTTTGGGCTTCCATCAGGACGAGGTCCTGGGGAGCTCATATGTATACAGAGGCAGTATAATACACAGTCCAACAGGACGTGAGGCGTCCGGCCCACACGAGGAGCTGGAACCTCTGAGGACTTCATGTGGGTCCTTCTGCACATTCATGTTTGCTGGTTTTCTTTTGAATAAAACTGTAAAAATGATGTTTATATTTATTTAGCATCCACTCCTCAAACCACACAAAGGATTCCTGCAGTGTGTTAAAGACTTGTTTTATTAATAGTTAAATAGTTGTTTGTCTCCAAAATGTCTTCCATCTAAGCCCCGCCCACTTCAAAGCAGCCACAGAAACACACATACAGAATGTTTTTTATTAAACATCAAAAGTTCCTTTAAGTTGAATTTGTGTATCTTTTCAGTTCTCTGATCCGTAAACATGAGGCTGGTTTAAAGTCCACAAACACGAGCGCACACAGAGCAGAGTCTGCTTTCTATGTGCAGATGTTGACCTGAGTGACCTCACTAGAGAACATACAGAGTGCATTTAGAAGACAATATTAAGTTCAATAAATGTAGACATTAACATGAGTGTGTTTTTAGCCTTTTTATTTCAGGTCTAAACAGTGTTTCATCATTGAAGCTTCATGCCTCACACCCAAATGAATGAAGGTATCTTTATCTGCTGGACTCACCTGTAACATGCTGTAGATCAAATGAAGCCTTATTTTGAGAGCTGTTAGAATCCTCGGAGGTCATTTCAACACATGACGGTTCCTCCAAAAAGAACTTTATTATATATTCGGAAAATGAAGGATTCTGAAAGGAGCTCCCAACAGCAAGAGGTGGATCAATAACTGTGTGTGATCAGCCCGGACGCTGGGTCATTGACCCCATCAGACGTCAGAGGGTCAGACCAGAGACCAGGTCCTCCACGAGACCACAGGAGACACACGACTGCAGAGAAGAGCAACGGAGAACCAGAGAACGACTCTTCATCCTCAGAGGGTAAGAACTGAGGATCTTCACTCACTGAACATAGATATTGTATCTATGTTCCAGATCTAATGATACCAGCGAAATTTAGCTCTTTTGGTTGAAGCTCGTTTTTAGAGGAAAAGAGGTTGAAGACGGAGGCAGTAATTGTGCTTTTATGAGTAAGAGTATAAGTATTTACTAAGTATATATTTGTGTTTATCATGACTAAAGTACATCTATGAACTGCTGTCACATCGCTGTGACTTCACATCTTATCTTATATCATCATTTTAATGAACAAATCAGGATTCATCCCTGAAACCCAGCCAACAAGTCTTGGAATGAAATGGCGATAAAGACAACATTTCAACACTGTTTTTTCTGGTTGTAAATCGTACAAACACATTAACGTACAACCCGAGAACACGCGTGTGAATGTGAGGCTGTGCCCTCATCGGTGTACTCTACTATCTGCGTGTTTGGGTCATGTGGCTTGTAAATGACCCACATTAGCATTCAAAGCAAAAACATAGCGGATCCAGAACGGAACCCTGAGGAACCCCCCTGTGATCGGCACACCTGTGGTCGTCTCCAGGTGCGATCGTGGGACTGCGAGCGGCATGACGGCGGGGCTGCAGGTTGCGGGTCTGCTGCTAGGCCTGGTGTCCTGGTGTCTGCAGTCCAGCTGCACCTCCTCTCAGGTGTGGAAGGTGCGGAGCCAGCAGGGGACGGTGGGCAGCGGCCAGTGGCAGTACGAAGGTCTGTGGATGAGCTGCGCCGCCACGTCGCTCGGCTCCGTCCAGTGCAGCCGCTTCAAGACGGTGCTGGGCCTGCCGCGTGAGTCATGACGTCACCATTCCCATGATGCATCTTGTTCACTGAGCGGTTTGTAGGACCGCCCAGTTGCATGCTGGTCCAAAAACTGACCACAATGTTACCTCATTAGCAAAGAAACGTTCCTAAAAACAACAAGAAATAATTCAACTAAAAAATGAACTTAAGAGCAATGTGAACATATCAAACGATCCAACTTAAGCCTCCAAGAGTAATTAACAAATATTACTTAATACATCAATAAAATATCTAAAGCTGTTCCTAGAAACAGAATAAATGTTGATGATTCTTAATCTTGATTTTATGTAAAAGGAGCAAAAATGAAGCTTTTGCTTAATAAATGTACAGTTACTTACAAAGTATAGTTAATATAGCCATGGATTACAGTATTGTACAGTATAGTAATAGTAATTATTATCATCTATCGATAAATACATCAATTAGTCAATAGATGACTGAACCTATAGATGAATACATCGATAAATAAATAAACAAACACACAAACCAATGAATGCATTTCTTTTTTGATGACACGTCTCCAGCTCACCTGCAGGCCTGCAGAGCTCTGATGATCTTGTCCCTGCTGGTCGGCTTGTCCTCCATCGTCGTCTCCATCCTGGGTCTCAAGTGCACCAAGATCGGCAGAACCTCGGAGAACGTGAAGGACCAGATCGCCCTGAGCGGAGGAGTCCTCTTCATCCTGTCGGGTAGGAGGTTCTTCGTCTTTAACGCGACATTCTTCTTCTTCATCACAAGGTTCTTCATCTTTACCACGGGGTTCTTCGTCTTCATCACGTCCTCAAGTCTGTCTCCTCCTCAGGTGTCTTCACCCTGACGGCAACCTCCTGGTACGCTGCCAGAGTGATCCAGGACTTCTACAACCCTCTTTATGGAGGAGTCAGGTGAGCCTGTTGTCACCATCATGTTGTTGGGCTTCAGAAGCCATACAAATCAATAATAGTCATTTGTATTTATCGGGAAAAGAATCAGAACGTTGGTGGATTTTACATTTAATATGATGTATTTATTCTTCTGTTATTCTTATGAAACCAATTACAACTTTTAAATAATCAATTTACCTCCAAAGCAGCAATGGAGAAATATTAGATTTTATTTTTATCCAAATAAATTTCACCCAGATATTCAGTAAACGTTCAATGGGAAATCACAGTGTTTAAACTGAGCTCCTTGGTGTGGTTCATTGTGTGTTTATGACCGAGCTGCAGGTTCGAGCTGGGTACTGGTCTCTATCTGGGCTGGTCGGCCTCCTGTCTGGCCATACTGGGAGGCTCTCTGCTCTGCTGCAACTGCAGGAGGTCCTGGACCACCACCTCCCCCCCAAGGTACCCGAAGAGACACATTCTACACAACGGTTCTTGGTGATATTGATTCAATATTTAACAGTCCAGATAATCAATACCAAAGCTCTCTGTACAAAGACTGTTTGGGGTTTTTTGTAAATGAGAATTTCTTTTTCCTGAAGGCAGTTTTCCTACAACTTCTCGTCTACAAGTGAAGGACAGAAGATCTACAGAGCGGCTCCGACCTCAAACAACGGCAGCTCCAAAGCTTACGTCTAAACGCACCACGGGTCCCGATCCACGTCCCAAACAGCCCTCTGGACTAAAGGAGTTTTATTGTGGAGGGAACAAACCTGGGTTGATTTTATTTACTTACATCACACGTCATTTATCTGACGCTTTGATCCAAAGCGACTTCCATTGCATTATAACCCATGGTTTACCTTCTGCCTGGGGAGCCATCGGGGGTCAGGGGTCCAGCTCAGGGACACTTCGGCACATGGAGCAGCTGGGATTCAAACCACCAACCTTACGCTCCCAGCAGGTCGCACTTGTTCATGCGCCTCCATCCCCTCGCCTGTAAATACATGTTTTCTTTCTGCTGCACAGACCTCAGATCAGCTGTTGGTCGTCATGTTTCTTCTCTGTCACCACCTTTGTTTTGTCTTTCTTATGTCAAAATAAAAATACAAATGCATTAAGTGGAAAAATGTCATGGAAAAATGTTGTTTTATAACATCTGGTTTTTCATTTTGATAAAAGTTCACATGAAACCTCCAAGTGTTACAAATACACATCACTTATGAATGCAAATCAAAGGACATGTTCAGAATTGATCTGTGTGAAATATGTATTTATATAATTAAAGCTTTAATAAAACACTGTAGAGTAATATGGGAGGAATCTACTTAAGTGGTTACTTTTAAATTGTATTTTCAACAAAGATGTTTATTATTATATTAAGTTCAATAAATAATAAACCTGAGTTTAACAAAGCAGACCTCAGTGGTTCAATGTGAGCTTCAGAGAACCAACGCGCAAGGTTCTTAAAGCTCATGAATACGGAATGAACAGTGACATCATAGATTGCATATTTAACACAGTGACATCATGGATGCATATTTAACACAGTGACATCATGGATGCTTATTTAACACAGTGACATCATGGATGCATATTTAACACAGTGACATCATGGATGCATATTTAACACAGTGACATCATGGATGCTTATTTAACACAGTGACATCATGGATGCATATTTAACACAGTGACATCATGGATGCATATTTAACACAGTGACATCATGGATGCTTATTTAACACAGTGACATCATGGATGCATATTTAACACAGTGACATCATGGATGCTTATTTAACACGGTGACATCATGGATGCATATTTAACACGGTGACATCATGGATGCATATTTAACACAGTGACATCATGGATGCATATTTAACACAGTGACATCATGGATGCATATTTAACACGGTGACATCATGGATGCATATTTAACACGGTGACATCATGGATGCATATTTAACACAGTGACATCATGGATACATATTTAACACAGTGACATCATGGATGCATATTTAACACAGTGACATCATGGATGCATATTTAACACAGTGACATCATGGATGCATATTTAACACAGTGACATCATGGATGCATATTTAACACAGTGACATCATGGATGCATATTTAACACAGTGACATCATGGATACATATTTAACACAGTGACATCATGGATGCATATTTAACACAGTGACATCATGGATGCATATTTAACACAGTGACATCATGGATGCATATTTAACACGGTGACATCATGGATGCATATTTAACACATTGACATCATGGATGCATATTTAACACGGTGACATCATGGATGCATATTTAACACAGTGACATCATGGATGCATATTTAACACGGTGACATCATGGATGCATATTTAACACGGTGACATCATGGATACATATTTAACACAGTGACATCATGGATGCATATTTAACACAGTGACATCATGGATACATATTTAACACAGTGACATCATGGATGCTTATTTAACACAGTGACATCATGGATGCATATTTAACACAGTGACATCATGGATGCTTATTTAACACGGTGACATCATGGATGCATATTTAACACGGTGACATCATGGATGCATATTTAACACGGTGACATCATGGATGCATATTTAACACAGTGACATCATGGATGCATATTTAACACGGTGACATCATGGATGCATATTTAAC
Organism: Pungitius pungitius; assembly: GCF_949316345.1. Lineage (NCBI taxonomy): Eukaryota > Metazoa > Chordata > Actinopteri > Perciformes > Gasterosteidae > Pungitius > Pungitius pungitius. The sequence continues at coordinate 628,020 of NC_084902.1, forward strand.
ACAGTGACATCATGGATGCATATTTAACACGGTGACATCATGGATACATATTTAACACGGTGACATCATGGATACATATTTAACACAGTGACATCATGGATGCATATTTAACACGGTGACATCATGGATGCATATTTAACACAGTGACATCATGGATAATAACAGTAAACCATGGTGCATGGAGTAGAGAGGCTACCTGCTCCCAAAGGAATCAATAAAGGATTCTTTCTTCTTCAGCTCCTCCTTTAATCACCACCAGGAGGCGCCGCTGCTGTAGAACCAGAACCCCCACTGGGGCTGGTGGGTGTGTGTTGGGGGGTCTTGGGCCGGGAGGGCGGGTGGAGGAAAAGATGACCATTTCCTGTTGCAGCAAGAAAATAAAACCAACAGGAAACAAGGCGCAGAACTCGGAGCCGTCAGATAGAAACCAGAGGGAGAACCCAGCAGAACCCGACCAGTAGAACCTCAGTGGAGCTGACCTGAGGAGAACTGGACCTACTTACTGCGCAGCTCAAACTAAGGGGAACCGGCTCCCTGAAGCACACACACACACACACACACACACACACTGTGGTGAAGATGTCTCAGTCTTGAGGAAATTTCCTGGATTATTTCTTTCTTTAACAGAAGTTCTGAAAGGTAAGAGCTACATGTTTAATCTGTATTTTGGTGTCTGATAGAGGCATTTTATTATTTTCATTCATTCATCGTTTATCTTTAAGTTATACGAAGAAAATAAGAAACTAATAAGTTAAAATAAAATAATGTTTATTTATCATACATGAAATAAAGGTGCCGGTGCCCTTAACGTCACATTAGTAGGTTGGAAGTTTAAGTTCAAGATAAATCTCTTCTGAATAAATGTACGTAATTTACCTAGAATGTGATATAAGAATGTGTGTGTGTGTGTGTGTGTCTGTGTGTGTGTGAGTGAGTGAGTGTGTGTGTGTGTGTTTGCGCTCATAGTTCCCTCAGAGTGGGGACTTTTTGATACTTGCTTTTAAAGTTTGGGTTATAATTCGGTTCATTTAGTTGCGATGGTTAAAGTCAGGGGAAGGAGACAGGACAGCATCGTGTAAACAGAAGACAGACAGTCTCACGTCTGTGAGACAAGTCTTTTTGGGTCAAAGTGAGGACTTTGGTTCCACTTTCATGAATCAGAATTTATATTCACATTCATTCAAAGGGATCCTGGTGCTCAGCATGTTCATGTGTGTTTTTGAAAACCGAAGAACAAACTAGATTGACTTAGTCTATTGTTAGGCTAAGCTAAGCTAAGCTAAGCTAAGCTAAGCTAAGCTAAACTGCCCCCTTAGTAATGAAACTGATCTGAAACAACAGAAAGAAAAAAGACGCGTCACCGTACTTTTAAAGCAGCAGCGTGTCGTCCTGCTCCATTAAAGAGCCTCTCAAAGGGAGCGGAGGAAGCCCAGTGCATGCTGGGTAATTAGGACGATGACTTACAGATTGTTCCTTTACTGTCTCTACTGTCCTCTATGGTGTGTGTTTACAGATCAGAATGCCATTTGATTAATCATGTGACATGTAACTATTAGGAATAGCCTCCACACTCAGAGCTTTTAATTGGTAGTTTGTGTCTTGTCGTTGTTGGTCTTTGGTTTAAGGGTCAATAAGCTTCAGAGGACATGTCTTCTGAACAGTGAGCTGTCTCTGATTTATCCGTCTCAGTCATCTGAAGAAGGGATCGTGACACAAAGAAACCAATCAGACCGAACTGAGATCAATAAGGACCAGGTCATCTGATCTGGGGTCAGAGCGGGAAGTAACGACCTCCATGTGTCCTCTGTGAGGGACGGGAGGGACGGGAGGGACGGGAGGACAGACTGGCGGCCATGGGATTACATTTCTGTGAATGAAAACAAAAGGAACCAGTCAGTAAATGGTTGTGTGTGTGTGTGTGTGTGTGTGTGTGTGTGTGTGTGTGTGTCTACCAGCAGATGACTCTTAGCTACAGGACTGTACACACACACACACACACACACACACACAAAGTGTAAAGAAGTAGAAATACTCTGGTACACAGTGTCATCATTACATTAAAACCATGTGACTTACAATTAGTGCATTTCAACCGTAGAGAAACAAACTCAGAACAACAAGTAACAACAAACTACAAAACAACTACTAAAACAGTCACGTAGCGAACGTCAAGTGCACCTCGTCAGTCCTTTAAGACACTTACAGTGTGAAAGGACAAGCACCAACGTCTCCTGAGACAAAGAGGACTTTTACACCAAAGACTCAACGTTCATTTAGTAAAGGTGAGACATACACTGCTGTACACGATAGAAAGACCAGTCCTATTTTTAATCATAATTAAAAAATATAAAAGAAGATTCAAGCAATAATGTATAAAGGCTGTTGGTCAATAATCTACTCTTTTACATTACATGTCATTTAACACTTTTATCCATAACCCACGTGTTACATTCTGCCTGGGGAGCAATTGGGGGTCAGGTGTCTTGCTCAGGGACAATTCAACATGTCACATGGGGCAGCCGGGATTTGAACCGTCAACCGTATCGCGCATCACGTTACTCCAACAGTCTTTGAAGGCACCACCATCGCCTTCAAAGGTGTTGGCAAACCTCATTGCTTCTGTAATACGGCTGTGACACTATTAGTGAGGAACAACGTTGTGTATCGCATTACACCAGTTTACAGGAAGTCGCCCATGTGTCTGTTGCTAAGCAACAAACAAACAGCATTGTGTTAGCGTAGCACCAGGAGTTGGTTGATGATTAGCAAGGAGATCGACATGAAGGAGATCGACATGAAGGAGATCGACATGAATGAGATCGACATGAAGGAGATCGACATGAAGGAGATCGACATGAAGGAGATCGACATGAAGGAGATCGACATGAATGAGATCGACATGAAGGAGATCGACATGAAGGAGATCGACATGAAGGAGATCGACATGAATGAGATCGACATGAAGGAGATCGACATGAAGGAGATCGACATGAAGGAGATCGACATGAAGGAGATCGACATGAATGCGTCTCATTCGTTCACTGAATTGTCCTCTTTGGCTTAAAGTCGCATTTCCAGAAGCTGCTCATTTGCGACACTGTTTTTAGGCTAAAATCTGAACCGAACCCAACGGTCTGACTGTGGTTTTAATCACTGCACTGATGTGGAGCTCAGGTCAATGTAACATTACATATTCTATTCTATTCAGTACATCCCATCAGAACGCTGCATTTCATCTGTTATAAAAGGATTCACGATACGGGATATGAAACATAACCAGTAGTCACTGTGCAAAAAGCCAGTTGAATGGTGAATTCATGCTACTTTTTTCATTCATATATTTATCTGTCGTGCCTTGAACCTCACGGCATGTCACTGCTCTGCAGAGCAACATGCATGAAAGACTGAGATCATTTTGTTTGCATATCTACAAGAACTGATCATTTTATTGATTTGAATCATGGAATCGATTTGATAAACTTTTACGTCTCAGATGTGTATAAAGCAGCAGTGGTGGAGTACAGGGACACGAGTGGTTTGTCATCAGCAGGACGGATGTTGCTGATTGGTGGAAGAGACGTGACAGCACAATAACAACAACAGCAGCAGCGGCTTCCTGTCCGAGGGCGGGACCTCCAACCCTCTCCAGTACTTTCACTGTGAGAGAAGCTTCTTAACTTTGCAATTATTGAAGCAGTGATGACTCAGTAGATAGTAACCACCAGACCCTCAGTACGTGAAACACAAAGTACTGAAGTATTAATCAGCCCGTCCCTATTCGTAGTCCATCAAATACAAAGTACCGGGATGTTCGGCAGTGGGAATGCTGCCGAGGCTCTTCCTACCCACAATGCCTTGCAGCAGAGAGAGGAGCAAGACGGCCAAAGTTCAAGATGCCACGAGGAAGTGAGTCACAATCAAGACGGTACTTCATGGGCCTGTGTGCTTTGTAAAGGGCGGTGTGAAGTAAAAGTACACGTGAAAGGGATCCAGAATCAATAGAGGCGATCAATGAAGATGATCAATGGTGGTGATTGATGTTCGTTGGTCAAATACATCCTGAGAGAAGCTTCTTCTCCAGCGTCAACCTGCTTTGGCATCAATAAAGTTTTACATTCAACAGGTTTTCATTGAATACAAATTAAAACTCCCATTGATCATAAACCCGCCTTCATCAAACCACGTCGCTGGCTTTTGGGTTGTCAGATATCCGAGCTCACCTGAACGCAGCATGCCCCCCCCCCCCCGTTAGTGTGCCGCGGCTGCGGGTCCCAGAGGAGCAGAGTCGGTTAGACGTGACGCTTAAGAACCGGTCGGTGCTGCGCTTCGCTTCTCCGGGACCTTCCGCTCCGTCGTGTCCGCCTCTTGTGACCCTTCGGCCCGCAGAGGATGAGCGATTCCCCCGCGGGGTGCTGCGCTATGGCTCCTCACCGTGAGTACGGCTTCATCAAAACGCGAAGTGCGAGACACTAGTGGAAAAAAGTCGGTTTTGTGAATCTCAAGGTGAAAAGTTCAAATGTCCAAAATATACAGAAATATATCAACTATTTGTAATTAATTGATAAAGGTGAAGATTTGACTTCAATTAGGACGTTTTTATGTTAAAGTAATTAATTAAATGAAGCACGGAAAGTCTCGGGATGTCTTTTTAGTGTTTGTCTCTTATTGTCTTATAGATGTCTTCTTAGTGTTTGTCTCTTATTGTCTTATAGATGTCTTCATTGTGATTGTCTAGGACAATTATTTAGGATTTTCTATCACATATATCGTCAAAGAGTGTTTTTTGTCCTCAAGACTGTTTCTGTCCATAGAGGAATTGTGCATGTATTTGTACACACAGAGAATGTATTTGTACACACAGAGAGTGTATTTGTACACACATATAGTGTATTTGTACACACTAACAGTGTATTTGTACACACCGACAGTGTATTTGTACACACAGAGAATGTATTTGTACACACAGAGAGTGTATTTGTACACACATATAGTGTATTTGTACACACTAACAGTGTATTTGTACACACCAACAGTATATTTGTACACACCGACAGTGTATTTGTACACACTAACAGTGTATTTGTACTCACAGTGTATTTGTACACACATATAGTGTATTTTTACACACTAACAGTGTATCTGTACACACCGACAGTGTATTTGTACACACTAACTGTGTATTTGTACTCACAGTGTATTTGTACACTGAGGCAGTGTTTTCTGAATGCGGTGCGTTCACTGACACATTCTCTGAGGAATGTGCAGCCTGCTGAGGCAGCATGTGAGCAGCCATCAGACCATGTCTCTGTCGACCTTTGACCTCTTTAACGGATAAATATTAACAAACGTCTCTCAATGGTTCGTGAGGAACTCGTTGTGTCCTCAGAGACTCACTTATTTTGACCTACGTTCCGGTGCTGTACCTGAACGCATCTCCTGATGTGATTCGATAACTTCAGTGTTTTTATACTGTATTCATGTGTTCATACGGAGACAAGCGGCACTGGGTCTCCCGTCCCACTGCTGGACCAGAACCTGGGAGTTCTGGTTCCTCCTTTGTGATTTATTGTGTATTTGATTATTATTTAATAAACTAGAATCAAAACATGTTAGTCCAAGTGGAGAATAATATTGGAATCATCAACTGAATATATGAATGGGAGCATTAAAAAGTGAACAAACATTGAAACTTGATCTACACAAAATGATCATAGAGCAAAGAGTTTCTTTGTTTGACCTTTCTTTGTCCCATCGGAGGAAAGTCTGGACCTAAAAACAAAAAACATCCCTTTTTTATTAAAGAAAATGTTTCTTTGGAGCCACTAAAGTTCTTCTGTTCATGGAGTGTTTGGAATGAAAGATGACGTTTAGACAGGAAGTTGATTGCAGTTTTTATTTAGACTGTTCTCTGCGTTTCCTCATCAGCTGATTATCTCTGCAGCCATTAGTCATGAAACAGGCCTCCCTCTCATTGGATATCTGTTCCTCCTTCCAAGCTTCCTGTTCGCGTGCAGCGACGCCTTAAAGGTCGCGACCTCGTGACCTTGGCACAGCGCTTGAGGGTTTGGGTACGGACGGACACTTGAGGTCACTTCCCCTTCTTTAAACTCAAGTCCGGTTGGACTCGAAGACCAAGAAGAAGAAGAAGAAGAAGAAGAGAATCGGGAGGAAGTAGAGGATGAAGAAAATGAAAAAAAAGAGGAGGAGGGAGAAGAAGAAGAGGAAGAGAAAGAAATGGAAGAGGATGAGGAAGATGATGAAGAAGAAGAAGAAGAAGAAGCAGTTTCTCAAGGTTGACGCCCATCCTGATCCTGGTTCTGGTCCTGATTCTGATCTTGGTCCTGCTTCCGAACCTGATCTTGATCCTAGTCCTGGTCTTGGTTCTGAACCGGAACCCAATCCTGAACCTGGTCCTGGTCTTGATCCTGGTTCTGATCCTGGTTCTAGTTGGTGACAGCAGAGACCCTGTTGGTGTTTTTTGACCCACACCTTCACCCTCGCTCCTGTGTGTGTGTGTGGCTTCCTCAGTGTGTGTGTGTGTGTGTGTGTGTGTGTGTGTGTGTGTGTGTGTGTGTGTGTGTGTGTGTGTGTGTGTGTGGCTTCCTCAGTGTGTGTGTGTGTGTGTGTGTGTGTGTGTGTGTGTGGCTTCCTCAGTGTGTGTGTGTCCTTGTGTCTATTTCTGGTGGCAGTTCCTCGTAAGCTGGTGAGACTAAAGCGACACCAACATGAACAACATCCGCTCCACACACACACACACACACACACACACACACACTATTATAATAGTTGGGTTATTGATGTTATTATTGTGATCATTCTTTTGTGAATGTCGTATGAAATCCTTCCTCTTGAATCATTTACAATTGTTCATGAGTCATTACAGCAGTTAATGTTTGATGACTTAATGGCGTCACCACGTTGGTCGCCACGGTAACGAGTGACATCGGCGGCTTTATGGTGGGTCGGGGCTCCTGCTGCAGATTGTTGTTTCAGGAGCCTTTAATCCTCTTTGAAATGGGTTCCAGGAATAATTATAAGGAATAATAGTAAAGTGCTGACAGCCGGCAGCCAATCAGAAAGGAGCTTTTTTTTAATTCTGTTTCTCTTTCATCGTAAAGTCACTTTATTTTAAACAGTAGTTCAGGGTCAGTTTTTACTGAAGATGATGAGTTCAAGGCCTTTTAATGCCATCAGGTTTAAGGTGTGAATCAAAGGGGGGTTGTGATTGGTCCGTACTCAAGTTGAAGTAGTAGTAGTAGTAGTAGTAGTAGTACTGCATGAGAGTACAAAACACACATAGCTCGACCCTGAATACTTCGTCCGTCTGTTTGATGATAATCGTTTTGAGTTGAATGACTCATGTTGGTATTTGGGGGCGGTGCCAAAGGTTCATCCAATTAAAACGGAGCGACCTGAGAAGCGCTAAAAAATGGTATTTAAACAACAAGAAGACGAACATACACAAACCGGCGGATGCGTTGCCGTGGTTACCGTGCGTCACGGCGGAGCATTTATCCGCCATAAAGCCACGAAGTTATAAATTCATAAAGTCATAAAGATATAAAGTTTATCACTCTCGCTGTCACAGAGGCTTATCAGGCGTACTGAGAATCAACTCTACGTTGTTGTACTTGTACTGCTTACCTGTTGTACTGCTTCAGTGTAAAACCACACAGTAAATACATACAATACTTAAAGGAGAGAACTGTGGGAGGATACACAATAAAACTACTATCATTATTTACTATTCATCAGTTCTGTGAGTAATTTCTACTTATTGTTTATTTTTTATTTTCAAGTAATCATTCATTCTAAAATGAATTATACATCATAAATAAATCTATAGATATATATGAAGTAATAATTCTTGCCCCCCTCCCTCCCCCAGCCCCATCATGCCCGTCTTCAAAAACCTCCCGGAGCGCCTGAGAGGCGGCAGTCCGACCCTAGAAAACGCCTGGATCCTGCGCAGGATGAGCCTGAACATAACGCCCTCCCACCGCAACCCCTTCCACCGCGACCACGAGGGCGGCGACCACGGCGACCACTGGTCGCCCGCCGGCTCGCTCCTGGACGGCGACGCACCGCGCGACCGCAACCCCTTCGAGGACGAGGAGGACGAGAACGAGGCCAACGAGGGGAAGAAGGGCGGCCGGGGCTCAGCAAAGGGCTCCTTCAGGTTCAAGTCGCCGCTGAAGACCCTCGGCAAGCTGGGGAGGAACCTGAGGCTGTCGGGGGGGAAGAGCAAAGGGGGCGAGTCGCCCTCGCCCCAGGGCTCGCTGCAAGGAACGCCGTCGCCCGCAGACAAGAAGAAGAGGGGCAGGAGGAGCTCCGAGGGAAGTCTACTGAGGTAAAGATCAAAGGGTGGGGGACAGGATGGGTGAGGGTGTCCTTGGGAAAGGTGGTCAGAAGACATCCACCTTCTAACCTTTACAGAAAGTGGAGCTAGCTGAAAGGAGTGTGTGGAGGTTAAGAAGGGTATTATGGGTACAGTAGAAGGAGTATAATATGGACACCTCAAGATCTGTTATGATCAACATGCTGCACTAACATCTGGATTAATATGAGCAGATAAAATAGAGCTAAGAGACGGGGTTCTGGACCATCTCACATACCTGCGATTTCACCAATAAAACCAACCCAGGACCTTCTCCCTGTAAGGCGAAGCAGTCCCTCAAGGGTTGGTCTGTAGGGATGCATGATCATGGTATGTTCAAGTTAGGGTTAGTTCACTGTGTAACGTTAAAGAGGAAATGAGGTAATTAGGGATTGAATTGGTTAAAGTGAACGGGTGAATCTGAGGTGTGATGATGTCACATGAGAGTTGAGCCAAAGACTGACGAGGACGGTCTGTTGAAACCAGAGGGTTACGTTGAACGGTGCCTGCTGAAGGTCTGGTTACTCACTTCTTCCTCTTCCTCTTCCTCCCAGATTTGCCGGTAAATACCGTGACACGCTGAGCTCGCGTAAGGACTCGATGGCCAACGGCGAGCCGAGCTGCTCGGAGAGCGAGTGTGACTCGGCCAGCCGCCGCCTAACCTTCATGAAGATGGTCGGCCTCGGCAAGACCAAGAGAGAGTCCCCCACCGACCACCCGGCCCCCGAGGAGCGGGAGGAGGAGGAGGTGGAGGAAATGAAGCCCAGGGAACCGCTGTCAGGTAGGAGGAGTCACAGAGAGAGAGAGCTTGTAATCCTCCATTAGTTCCCACAAGAACTTTGTGTGTGTGTGTGTTTAACTGTTTACCTGACTTAGCTGGGACTTACATTTTTAACACACCCACATTGTGGGGACTCACCTTCCTTTTGTCCTCCTGACGTAAATCATTACACTTAAGAAATAAGTGTTTATGGTGATGAAAATACCACTGTGAGTGTGTGTGTGTGTGCGTGTGTGAGTGTGTGTGTGTGAGTGTGTGTATATGTGTGTGTGCGTGTGTGTGTGAGTGTGTGTGTGTGTGTGTGTGTGTGTGCGTGTGTGTGGGTCAGTCCTGGTACCTGGAAACTTTCTGAGGGCATCCATTGTTCGTCGCCCCCTGTTTACTCTGCTATTTTGTAATGATTGAAGTGTGTTTGATCCCAGCTTCTACACACCCTTACTTACTCGTTACACACTGAGGTGCTGAAACTCACCAATTAATGAATGAGCTGTGCATATTATCATAATATAATAATATCTCCATAATACAATACAATATTTATTTATTAATTTGATCTTTATTTAACCAGGAACAATCCATTGAGAACCAATTGTCATTTACAAGGATGACCTGAGAGGCACAGTCCACACAAGTGACACAAACAGCACAGAGACACAATGCAGTGTGACAAACACATGGCTAGAAGCAACACAGTGAAACGAATAAACACTATGTAGAAAAAACACAGATTACTGGAAGTACTTTGTAAAAAATGGAAGCGAGAAGTGAGGGCTGATCAGCTCATTGCAGCTTATGTTTGAATAAATGATCAGAATATCTTCGTAATAACTATATTATCTCTGTAATATCTTTATAATTATCTTGTAGTATCTTCATAATACTTTCATACCTTTTTCATTTTGTTATATGTTCATAGTATCTTCATAAGACCTTTATGTAATGTTCCTTTTATATCATGTTGTCGTCATAATATTGCCGTAATGTCTTGCACCTCCTTCCTTAAATGATCAATTATTTTAAAGTTAAACTTTTCAGAGTAACATTTGTCATTAAAGGCTCATGATGATACTTCATCATGTCATCACACACTTTGATGATGTCCCAGCCTTAATGGTTATATGTTACATTATAAAGTATTAACATGAATGAAATAAACATGTAAAAACAACTTAACAATGTTCAGATTTATGATATTTAAAAGGTAATCTGTCCTTTAAATACAGAGAACTAGCAAGGTGACCACTGGATAATGTGTCATGTTCTCTGTTATTTAAAGTTCAAACAGGTGAGTTCAGAGAGCTTCTGTTCAGATGAGAACTTGTTTTCAGACGCAGCAGAACGTCGGTATCAGCACATTCTGTGTCTTTGTGTCACTTCTAAACAGGACTAAAGAAGTCACATGTTTTCACCTGCATCCCCGCTGTGTACCGTTTACACACACACACACACACACACACACACACACACACACACACACACACACACACACACACACACACACACACACACACACACACACACACACACACACACACACACACACACACACACACACGCTTTTCTTTGGGTTCTTCTCACTCGTATCTTTGGCTCATTAAACATTTCCCATCAGATGTACTTTAAAAGTAAGCTGGTCTATAAAGAGTCATGATAGGGCTCCTTCTCAGGATTCTTACTTGTTACATATTGTGATATTTAATATGAATTATTTGGTTGTAAAAAGTAATGAATTTACTCAAGTTCAGAACCTCCTTCACATCTTATTTATTGTGTTCACAAGAACAGCTGGTAAAGTAAGCGGTGGATCACTGACTGCAGGTCTGAACCGCATGTATGAAGTAACATGGAACTCAACCATCTCGGCTTGTTTTCAAGCTTTCTGGTTCCTCCACTGAAGCGAGACCTGAGGCCCTCTGCACTGAAGGAATGTAGCATAGCATCAAACATCTACAACACAACTATCTAAACAACCAGCATTGCTGCGTCCTCATATTACCTGTTTATTCCATCGCAGTAAGCTGGACATCGTGTTCCACTTTGAGCTTTCTTTCAGCTCTCGACCATGTTGTTCAGATATTAAAGGCCGACGTTGTTTCTGTCGTGAGCGGTGACTTGAACACGAGGCTTCGTGTGGGTCAACAGCCGCTCATTCAACTCCAGGAGAAGTGTGCGTCTATTAGTTTGTGTGTGTCTCAAACAACTCACAGATTTGGACCCTCACGCTGAAGAAGAGGAGTATGAAATGGAATATTTGTCTGGAGCAACTTGTGTTCTCTCCTTCTGGACTGTGTGTCTGTGACACCACACATCTGTACACATCCGTACACACAGACCTGTTGGTTGGGTTCTGGTGGTCACATTTTGAAGTGACAGAGGTGAGTCTTTTGTTAAAATACAGTATTACACATTCAAGCTGAAGAGGATCAGACACATCATCTTCTTTTCAGTGAATAGATGAGCGTGTTCTTTAAAGAACAGCGAGTTATTATTCAGAAGGCGTTCTCGACTGAACTGGCTTCGACCTTGGGATAACTTCCAGTTCAGAGGGAAGGACGGCGTGATGACAGACTCCCTGTGTTTCATTAATCCCTCATCACGTTACCACGGATACGCATCGGTGGGTTTCTTCTGGCGGGTTGCTGCAGGTTTCAGTAGGAAGGTGAAACGTGAAACAGGAAGTCCCTTTTGAAGGATCCTTAGAAATAAACTTCTCCTTTGGCTCAAAGCTGTTTCATGGAAGACGTTTGATTAATAGAAGGAGATAATCATTGGCATATTCATAATGAGTCTTCTGGAGGAACACATCTGTCTTCTGAAACTGTTCACAAATATATTCGGTTTAGTTTAACTGTAAGTTAAATATCTTTTGGTTTCACTGTGTTCTGTTTCCGGGTCCGATGAACGTTGTTTTTTCTGACGAAAGTTCTTCATCGTCATGACTTAGTTTACATAGCACCTTTAAACAGAGCTCACAAAGCACAAAGAACGGTTTTAAAATAAAGAAGCAACAATAAAACCCTTCCATATGAACGTATATAATGACAGTGCTGTGGTGAGTCTATGGAGGAGGAACTTCTGAATGAACCCACAGACGACCGGAGAGCAGAAAAATGTGAAAGCTGCACTCAGATTACCATTTACACACACACACACATACACACACACACACACTTGTTGAGTAAGTACTTTTAAGGTACCTCTGCAGGTTTCCCTCTTACATAAATTCTAAACTGCACACAGATGCTCCTTCAGAAGCTGTCTGTCCTCAGGGTCAATCTGAGCAAGTCTGACTCAGCAGCTTCATCTGGTCACAGAGTTCATCACCAACCAAAAACCAACAAGACTCAACCAACAACCATTAACCAACAACCAACAAGACTCAACCAACAACCATTAACCAACAACCAACAAGACTCAACCAACAACCATTAACCAACAACCAACAAGACTCAACCAACAACCATTAACCAACAACCAACAAGAATCAACCAACAACCAACCAGACTCAACCAACAAGAATCAACCAACAACCAACCAGGCTCAACCAACAACAATCAACCAACAACCATCAACCAAGAATCAACCAACAACCAACAAGACTCAACCAACAACCATTAACCAACAACCAACAAGACTCAACCAACAACCATTAACCAACAACCAACAAGACTCAACCAACAACCATTAACCAACAACCAACAAGAATCAACCAACAAGAATCAACCAACAAGAATCAACCAACAACCAACCAGACTCAACCAACAAGAATCAACCAACAACCAACCAGGCTCAACCAACAACAATCAACCAACAACCATCAACCAAAAACCAACAAGAATCAACCAACAACCAACAAGAATCAACCAACAACCATTAACCAACAACCAACAAGACTCAACCAACAACCATTAACCAACAACCAACAAGACTCAACCAACAACCATTAACCAACAACCAACAAGAATCAACCAACAACCAACCAGACTCAACCAACAAGAATCAACCAACAACCAACCAGGCTCAACCAACAACAATCAACCAACAACCATCAACCAAAAACCAACAAGAATCAACCAACAACCAACAAGACTAAACCAACAACCATTAACCAACAACCAACAAGAATCAACCAACAACCAACCAGACTCAACCAACAACAATCAACCAACAAGACTCAACCAACAACCATCAAACAAAAACCAACAAGAATCAACCAACAACCATCAAACAACAAGAGTCAACCAACAACCAACAACCATCAACCAACAACCATCAACCAACAAGAATCAACCAACAAGAAACAACCAACAACCATCAACCAACCAGAATCAACCAACAACCATCAACCAACAAGAAACAACCAACAACCATCAACCAACGACCAACAAGAATCAATCAACCAACAAAAATCAACCAACAACCAACAAGAATCAACCAACAAGAATCCACCAAAGACCAACAAAAATCAACCAACGAGAATTAACCAACAACCAACAAGACTCAACCAACAAGAATCAACCAACAAGAATCAACCAACGACCAACAAGAATCAACCAACAACCATCAACCAACAACCAACAAGACTCAACCAACAACCATTAACCAACAACCAACAACCATTAACCAACAACCAACAAGAATCAACCAACAAGAATCAACCAACAACCAACCAGACTCAACCAACAAGAATCAACCAACAACCAACCAGGCTCAACCAACAACAATCAACCAACAACCATCAACCAAAAACCAACAAGAATCAACCAACAACCAACAAGACTCAACCAACAACCATTAACCAACAACCAACAAGAATCAACCAACAACCAACCAGACTCAACCAACAACCATCAAACAAAAACCAACAAGAATCAACCAACAACCATCAAACAACAAGAGTCAACCAACAACCAACAACCATCAACCAACAACCAACAACCATCAACCAACAAGAATCAACCAACAAGAATCCACCAAAGACCAACAAGAATTAACCAACAAGAATTAACCAACAAGAATCAACCAACAAGAAACAACCAACAACCATCAACCAACCAGAATCAACCAACAACCATCAACCAACAAGAAACAACCAACAACCATCAACCAACGACCAACAAGAATCAATCAACCAACAAAAATCAACCAACAACCAACAAGAATCAACCAACAAGAATCCACCAAAGACCAACAAAAATCAACCAACAAGAATTAACCAACAACCAACAAGACTCAACCAACAAGAATCAACCAACAAGAATCAACCAACGACCAACAAGAATCAACCAACAACCATCAACCAACAACCAACAAGACTCAACCAACAACCATCAACCAACAACCAACAAGAGGAGCTGGAGACCAAACCCAGAGCAAGAAGAGACCAAGTCCCAACATGTGAGCTACGGGGTTACATGATGCAAAGGGGAAGAGGGTGGAAGTGGGCGGGGCTTCATCCATCCAGCTGGAAGAGATTTCCTCTGGAGGAACAATAAGAGCTGTGTTTCTGTGTGTCACATGGTGTGTGTGTACATGTGCTACTCGTGCATGTGTGTCTTGGTTGTAGCTGCGTTTTACAAGCTCCAGTGTCTGATTGAAAGGGGCTTAAAGTGCCGACATGTCACTTTTCAGTGGACACACCCTGTGTGTGTGTGTGTGTGTGTGTGTGTGTGTGCGTGTGTGTGTGTGTGTGTCTGTGTGTGTGTGTCAGCAGAGTGTCCCAACTTGTGTCCTCATCCGGAGATGGATAGTGGCAGTGAATTCATTGACAACCGGGGACATGATATGTTTTCCTGCTCCTCCGGCGGAATATTTTACAGTAGAACACGTCTGCATACCTTGACCTCCGACCTCTGAGCTCCAACCTCTGAGACCCTTAGGAACCAAACCAGGAACTTCAAGGACTAAAATGCAGAGAGGTTCCGCTCACATTGTTGTGTTTATAGAGGAGATCTTCCTCTGGGCTTTAGTGTGTGTGTGTGTGTGTGTGTGTGTGTGTGTGTGTGTGTGTGTGTGTGTGTGTGCTGGAGGAACGTCCCACATCTGGAGGCTTCACATCTCGACCTGTAACACACGTGTGTGGGCTTTTACTTTGAAAGAGTAGCCCCAGGGATGCTCCGAGACCACTTCTGTCCTAATGTGTATTTGTGTGTGTGTGTATGTGTTTGTGTGTGTGTGTGTGTGTTTGTGCACTTCCTGCGCTGGCAGTGTGTACTATCTGCCTCCTGCTGTATTATGATGTGATGAATAACTCAGTCACATTTCCTGTGTGTTGTAGGACATTTGTTTGTGGTTTGACTCGATGAAAACTTTATTCATGGTTCATTGTTAACACTGTTAAATAACTTTTTACAGTCAAATAACTACCAGAGAGTAAAGGTATTCTGTTGCTGTAAGTACACGCTTCCTGTGACATCATGTGATCATGGCTCCTCCAAGCAGATGATGTAAAGCCAGTTTTAATAGATCTTAATCTGTGTTGTCACCCTCCTCCTCCCGGATGACATCACACAAATTGTGCTTTTATTTTAAACCTCTGGAATATAATCAAACCTCTTGTCCAGCTCTCTGGTCAGGACTGCCCTGACCTTCAAATCAAACGCACCCGCCTCCAGATTCTGACCCTCAAATCAGTAATCTACAGTTTTCATTTTAATCTCCCACTTTAAGGGGCAGCGTGAAACGGAAACTCACTTAAAACCCTGAAGGTCAACAAACGGAGCAAAATCCAACTTCCAAAAGGAATCTTGTCTCCTCATAATAATAAATGAAAGCTTCTCACCGTCCCAAACACTCAAACACAAGTCTTGGCTACAATCTGCAGCAATAAGGCAACAAGTTATAAAATATGATATGCAAATTAGTTGAGAAAATGTAACATTTCTCATCAAAGCAACAAGCTAACAAAGGAAACAGAACGCTGAAGAGCTCAGACAAACCTCAGTAAAACCACATCACATGTCATTTAGCTGAGGCTTTTATCCAAAGCCACATACAATAAGTGCATTTCAACCATGAGCAACTCAGAAGAACAAGAAACAATAAAGTGCAATTTCATCAAATAAGTAGATTTATAAGTTGTTATAGATAAGAGTCATTATAAGTACAGTTTAAGTGCTACAAATTAGTGCAGATATGTATGAGCCATCTCATACATATCTGAATCATAATTCTGAATTTCCTCATGCGCCTCACGTGTGATTCCATTCCGATCCACTAGAGGGTTGCGCCCCACAGTTTGAGAAACCCTCCTTTAAGTTGGTTCTTCACGAGGTAAACCACGGTTCTCTTGTGTCTCCGTCCTGCCTCCAGTCCTGGAAATCCTCCAGCTGGTGAAGAAGCGAGACCTCCTGTTGGCCGACACTCACATCCTGGAGCTGGAGGAGGAGTGCAGCGAGTCCTTGGCGGCCGAGCGCGCCACCTCGCCAACGCCGGAGGACGGCGGCGCGGTGGGAATGAAGGACGGCGGGCGGCGGAAGGCCAAAGACGTGGAGCTGCTGTACGAGGAGCTGCAGAAGGAGCTCTGGGCCGTCGTCAGGGAGTCCTTGCGCCTCCCGACCGCCGGACCGAACTTGGGCCTGGTGGTGCAGGTGAGGACGGCCGTTACCACGGCAACAGAACTAGAGATATTTAGTGTAAGTCAGGTGAAAGCAGTTACCTTTGTTTCTATGGGAACGGAACAATGAAAGGTTAGAGAGTAGAGACTAAACTAGACTGGGAAGCACTGAAACACATCCACAGTCCGAGTTTCTCTGGTTTATGGTCATGTGACTGCAGGTTTTTTCCTGATGTGTTCAAGGACTGTTGGAAAGAGCATTTTGTGATTGTTGAAAGGAAACATACTCGTGCATACATACTTCAGATGGTTTCAAGGTTCTAAGCTCACCTGTCCTCTCCCTCCAGGTGCTGCAGCAGGAGGAGCAGGTGGACAAGGATCGGGCCCCCGGGGGCCCCAGGCCGCGCCGCCTGAGGCAGCGCTGGAGGGAGGCGGTGGAGGAGGCGGCCAACGGCTCCCTGCCCCAGAGGGCCGAGTTCACCGCCGGGGAGCTGGTGGGCTACTTGGACCGCCTCCGGGTCCGGGTGGTGGAGGACCTGGGCGCCGCTAAGAGGAATGTGGTCTCCATCTACCCCGACGAGTACGAGCCCTTCCAGGTAAGGCCGGGCCTTGGGGTGGGGGGGAGAAACAATGTCCTCTCGACGCTGACCTTTGACCACCCCCCTCTCCCCTCCCAGGTGTACATGCAGAGCTACCACCAGGCAGTTGCTAGGCGACTAGAGGCCATCACCGAAAACACCCTTAAGATCACTGATATCTACTCACTGCTGGACTGGCTGCACAACATCTACGCCAGGTACACTGATCAGGGGTCTGCGTCTGTACACCACGACATGAAGCTCAATAAGTCTGCTTCATGCATTCATTATGGCACCAACATAAGCTACAGGTTTTATTAGTCATGACAGAAGTTACCAGAGGCCTATATACATGATGGGTCATATAAAGATATAAAAATAACAAGAGGTCAGATGAGTCGAGATTTCATGAACATAAAAAGTTTTTTTTATTGCAGGAAAATAATGTCTCTGGCAGAAACTTGCTTTACGGTCAATTAGAGAACTGTCAATCAGCGTTAGGCCCCGCCCTAAAGCATCCCCTGCTTTAAGGTCCGACCATCATTCACTAAATAAACATCATGCTGTATTGAAGAAGACCATAAACTCATGTTTACAATGAATGAATCAAGAGAGAAGCAGAGTCATTTCCTCATAGACGTCTATGGGAGCAGAGGAGTCGCCCCCTGCTGGTCACTACACAGAAGTAGTCATTTCCTCATAGACGTCTATGGGAGCAGAGGAGTCGCCCCCTGCTGGTCACTACACAGAAGTAGAGTCATTTCCTCATAGACGTCTATGGGAGCAAAGGAGTCGCCCCCTGCTGGTCACTACACAGAAGTAGAGTCATTTCCTCATAGACGTCTATGGGAGCAGAGGAGTCGCCCCCTGCTGGTCACTACAGAGAATGCAAGTTTAAGTCATTATCAGAAACGCAATGAAACTATTAGAAAGTAGAAAGCAATGTTTTCCTAGAACTTATTATCAATTTGTCCCACTATTTAAATACTATTCTCTAAAACTATTTAAAATTAAATAACAACAACAAACGTTTGTTGTCTTGTTTATAAGATCCATACTGTTTAAATGACATCGTGGGTTTGCGCCTAAAACTAATTTATGTGATTGAAGCTTTTTCTCTGAGACAAACTCCATCCATTCATTTCAATTCATTTCATTTTATTTTGTATAGCCCAAATGTGGGAATTAACCTCTGGTTCCTGTGTTAAAAAAGTTCTTCTGCAGAACGTTATCCGTGTTTGTGTGTGTGTGTGTTGTTTAGGGACGTCCTGGGGACCGTGTGCATCACGAGTCCCTTCAGCAGATCCCAGCTGAGTCCATTGCTTCCCTCAGAGACAGTGGACCGACTGGAGCTGGACTGTCTCAACTCAGTCAGGGTGAGACGATTACCTAAAGTAGCAATACGTCATCTTTAACTCTTCAGGCCACAAAGATATTTGTGAAATGTATTTCAATCACATGAAGACGTCTTCGTTTTGCCCCAAAAAGTTGAGTCGAAATTGACTCTTTTCTCCATTGAGGATTCCTGCACCTCTTTAAAGCGGAGGTGCGTTTGTTTTGGCCCTCGGCCCCTCCCTGTTTAGGCTAAAGTCACCACGGAGCTGAGCCAACTACTGGACGAGGAGGAGAAACGCTGGATGGAGACGCTGCACATCGAGGAGTACCAGATCACTCTGGCCACGACAGTGATACAGGTACTACACACTTACACAGTATATATACATAATAATCATTTGTGTAGTCAGTAGATTCTGCTGTGAACCACAACAAACTGAATGAATGAATTGATTAATCGAAGTGATTGATTGTGTTTGGTCTCAGAGGCTTCAGGTGGATCTCGAGCGTTCGGCCTCCATCAACCCGAGTTTGGGCTCGCGAGTGGCTCAGTGCAGCCTCAACGGACTGGCCGACTTCCTCTTCAGGTGAACTGCTGACTCCTCCTTTTCTTTTGAGGTTTCCTCGGGATTCTGACGCTAGTTTCTGTTTTTTTCCCAGTTTCCAGCGTAAAGTGGAGATGTTTCATGAGGGGATGCAGAGCGGCATGCTGGGAGACAACGAGGACGGATACGTTTCCAGGACCATTGCGCTGGTCAATTGCTGCCCCCCCTTCAGGTAGCACAACAACGCAATGATTAAATCTAATTACTGTAAATGCTTTACGTTCAGAGGACAGTTGTTTCTTTATTGTTCCTAAATTATCCACTGAGCTGTAATCAAGTACTACATGTCATTAGTCCCCCTGTGTTTTTAACTGTGTGTGTGTGTGTGTGTGTGTGTGTGTGTGTGTGTGTGTGTGTGTGTGTAGGGGTTTTTTGCAGCGCTGTGCTCAGTGTGATTCGTCTGTTGCTGAAGATTCTCTTCAGAGAGGAAACCGATCTTTGGATCACATCGTTCATCATGGAGTAAAAGTGCTGAGTGAACGACTCTACCTGCACGTCAGGGTACACACACACACACACACACCTCTACACGTCAGGGTACACACACACACACACACCTCTACACGTCAGGGTACACACACACACACACACACCTCTACACGTCAGGGTACACACACACACACACACCTCTACACGTCAGGGTACACACACACACACACACCTCTACACGTCAGGGTACACACACACACACACACACCTCTACACGTCAGGGTACACACACACACACACCTCTACACGTCAGGGTACACACACACACACACACACCTCTACACGTCAGGGTACACACACACACACACACACCTCTACACGTCAGGGTACACACACACACACACACCTCTACACGTCAGGGTACACACACACACACACACCTCTACACGTCAGGGTACACACACACACACACACCTCTACACATCAGGGTACACACACAATGTACTAATATTTAAAGAAAACAGGATATATAACTTGTGAATGCTATATTTTCATTTCATTATAAGTATGAATGTTGTTTAAAGATGATCTCTGTGTGTCTCAGCCTTCTTTCGAGCGCCTGGTGAAGAGAAAGTGGTTAAGCAACACGGAGCCCTACGATCAGATTGAATCTCTGATCAAAGAATACTTCAAGAAGTATCACAGGATGGACAGTCCTCCGTACCAGGTACTGCTACTGTGTACTTGTATGCGGTGTATAAGATTTTATGATGAAAATTCAGCTGCTTCAATAATTGTATAAATAATAATTATATTGATTATAATAATGAATTTAATCTATAATCAAATAATAATAATAATGGTTTTACTATTAATATATTCAAGTTATAATAATAATGGTAGTAATGATAAGGAGTCTCCACTAAATTGGGAAAAGAATTTGTATATTTGCAAACATCCCTCACGTGTGTCTCTCAGCTGCTGGTGGCACAAGTCCACCAACGTGTGGTGATGGAGTATCTCCGCTCCGTCATGAGAGGAAGAATCATCTGCACCTCCTTGAAGATGAGGAAGAGGATGGCCGGCCGGCTGAGAGACGAAGGCAGACAGATTAAAGTCCTTTTCAAAGACCTGGTGAGCGTTAAATGTTCTGACATGCAAAGGCTCTCTCTCGCCCTCCAGAGGACACTTTAAGACTTGTGGACCCAGTGAAAGTTACACAAAGGTTACAGTTTTATAATAAACTAAACATGAAGCAGTGGTTGTAGTTGACGTTGTGGTTGTAGTTGTGGTTGTAGTTGTGGTTGTAGTTGTAGTTGTGGTTGTAGTTGTAGATGTGGTTGTAGTTGTGGATGTGGTTGTAGTTGTGGTTGTAGTTGTGGTTGTAGTTGTAGTTGTGGTTGTAGTTGTAGATGTGGTTGTAGTTGTGGATGTGGTTGTAGTTGTGGTTGTAGTTGTGGTTGTAGTTGTAGTTGTGGTTGTAGTTGTAGATGTGGTTGTAGCTGTAGTTGTAGTTGTGGTGGCAGAGACTCAGACTCTTTCACATGTCCTGTCTCTCAGGAGTCTCCCTCCAGCTGGTTGGACGGCGCTCTGTCTCACATCTCAGAGATCATCCAGCTGGAGGACGTCCCCTCGATCCAGATGGAGGTTGGAGTTCTGGTCCGAGAGTTTCCTGATGTCAGGTACAACCTTCTTCTTCTTCACTTCTACTTATAATTCTTCTTTGTGTGTGTTGGAAACTAAAAACTAAGCTAAAGATATCAAATATAGATATAAATATAATTATGGGTACATCACAGCCTCTTTGTGTGTGCTGGTTCCCTTGTTATTGTTCAATTCATTTCATTTTGTAAAACCCAAATTAGCCTCAGAGGGCTTTACGGTCTGTACACACCTTCCATGGGGAACAAAGGGAAGAAACCTTAGTGAGACACAGAGGAGGATCCCTTCATCAGGGTGGACACACTACAATGGATGTCATGTGTACACAATGTAAAAGATTAAAACCTTTGGATCAATAACCTGTCGATCAGAACTTCATGTAAGCGTCCCTCCTCTTAGGAAGAAGCATGTGTCGGCCCTTTTGAACATCCGGGGGACAACCCGGCAGTCGGAGCGCCAGGAGATCCTCAACGTGGTCAAAGACATCGAGAGCATCGATGGTCCCGGCTCCGGTTCCGGTCCGGGTTCTGCCGCCCTGTCCCGGCTGACCCGGGACCGCGCCCTCTTCTCCGAGGTGCCGGTCACCTCCGAGGTCCACTGCCTGAACCTGGGCCTGAGCCGCGTCGCCCTCACCGCCTCCTCCTGCTTCTCCACCTTCAGGCCGAGGCCGAGGAAAGCCCGGGCGCCGGTGCGGGGGGGCGCCGAGGACGTCCTCTGAGCAGCTGTCGGGTCTTTCACTGTCGCTTCTGGGCTTCCGTACTTATTTCTGTGTGTTTAGATGAAAATTCATTATTGCGGAATCAAACATTTCATGTGATTTGAGTCCTGAAGGACTTTGCAGACTTTGAGCTCCTTGGAGAATCGATGAGAGGAAGCCGAGAAAGACCAAAACCAGGCGTCGACTCGTCTGAACCAGCACCAGCACACGAGGAGAGACGTTCAGGAAAAGAGGCTTTTACAGCTTTTTTTGTTGCACATAATGAAATACATTAAAAAGTATTAATCAAAGGTACTACGATGATCTGAGAGACGGAGTATTTAAGGCTGTGATTATACTTCAGGCTCTGTGGTTTGATGAGGTGTTTTATATATATGTGGGATAAATATTACTTCTGTTTGGTGGTAAAATACTTTTATATCAATGTGGCCTTCAGGAACGCTCCGACATCATTCGCAAAAAGACCGTTAGACGTTTATGGGAGAATTAAACTTCTGTTATAAAACTTCTGATGATGAAAAACAGACCCAACACTTCCTGTCAACTCCTTCAAAATAAGAGGCTATAGTTACATGTGGCCACCGGAAGACAGCATTCACACTCTGAAGATGTAAGATGATGTGAAGACGATCAAGTGTTTTATTCTCTACATGTGGATGTTTGAAATGAATGTTTCTATTGAATCAACTTAATTGACTTTAATAAAACCGATCAGATCACCGACTGCTCGTCTGTTATATGTGTGATTATAACATCGTTATACCTAACCCTAACTACTTCTAAAGGGGACATGTTATTGAAATTCCACTTTGATTGGTCGTCTACACGTTAATGCTTGTCTAACAACACCCAAACGCGTGTTAAAAACGTTTTAAATGATTCCTGTAATGAATTAGTACTAATGAAAACAGTTTGGATGTTCATGTGTTTGGTGACGTCATCGGACCAAGAGGGGGTCTCCTTTGCATGGCCTTGGCCCCCCCAACACGCTGAAGCACCCAAATGGATTCATTTCAAATGTGAAGACCACAAAAGGGAGGTGAATATTCACACAGACAAGGTGGAAAGCATAAATACCCAAGTATTTAAAACCCTAAGTAGGAGTCTTAAAATGATATGTCTTTCAAATCACTTTCAAATTCATTCAGACTTTTCTAGAAATCAATAATGTATTTATTTTCTATTGAAGTTATCAACTCTTCTTCAAGTGGTAACAGGGAGTAATATAGAAATATGTTTTTGTCATGTACAAATACTAAAACACTACTTTCATTTCTTTACTGTTACAATTTTAATAATATTTAAAACAAACATAATCAAACATAATAACATTTGATTAAATACCAAACTCTAAGTTGAAATGAGAACATGACGGCCATATATATATATATTAGTATATAGTATTTACTAACTGTAAGGTGTATATTGTTCTCTCGGGGGCGCGCCGGTAGCTTCCGGTGACGCGGCGCGGGGGGCGTGGCTCTCTCTCCGGCTGCGCTGGACCCGCCTGAGTGAGGGAGACCTCCGGAGGAAAGATGGCGGCCCCTGCTCTCTCCAGCCGAGCGGGCAGCCCCGGTAACGGCTCCGGTAACAGCCCCACCATGGCGGCCGCGAGGCTCCTCGCGCACGGCGGCGTCGGGCCCGAACTGGACTTCAGGTCCGCGGCCCGCATGGAGGACGTGAACCGGCTCATCCAGGAGTTCAGCAAGCACGACCAGCGGGAGTACGACGACCAGCGGGCTCTGGAGATCCACACGGCCAAGGACTTCATCTTCTCCATGCTGGGTGAGGGCTGGGGGGCGAGGGGGGTCGTTACCGGTGTTACCGGTGTCCAATACCGGGACGCGCGGCTCGTGTCCGCGGCTCTCACCTGCAGACACCTGCACGGAGACAGAGGTGGTGCGTTCAGGGTCTGCCTCCTTTACGTAAACATCACGTCGAATCAGCAAAAAAAGACAACATGTATTCATTAAGAGGAGTTTATTCTTGGAGGTCTACTTAATATGGATATTGTTTGCCGTATTTTTCTCCGTTAATAATACAATTTTTAATTATTTTTTTATATCTGGTCCTGAAATTAGCATCATACGTCTGATCAGAATCATCTTACGTTTCTATTCAGTTTTTTCGACACTATCAAACAAACCCTTTCGAGACGCAGTGACGTCACAGATGCTTTGATTAAACCGCTGACATCACTTCCTGTCTATGCCTGGTTGGGATCAAATGTAAATAACGTGGGAAGAAAAGAATCAAGTTCACTTTTGAGTGAGGAGCAGAAAATGATATAGTTCATCGTCATCATAAACATCAAAACAGGAAGTGGTGAAGAAGTAAAGCCCGCCTCTCTATCCATCTGATTGGCTAACTCAGGTGAGCGTGCCATCAGACGGTGAAGCTTGGTCTCTTTTGTTGGGTCACTGTTCTCTAACTGGCCTCTT